>NW_026087776.1:0-190000 GCF_022539395.1 Myiozetetes cayanensis | reverse complement strand
GCGTCACCCCTGGAAGGTGCCCGTGTCACAAAGGGTCAGCCCTGGAAGGATCCCGTGTCACAAAGGGCCACCACTGGATGGATCCCGTGTCACAAAGGGCCGCCCCGGCCCCCCATGGCCAGCGGGACCCCACTGGTGGTGTTACTGCTTAGTTCACTTTTTGCTGCCAAACAAATGGTCTGGTTTCCTCTTTTCTAAATTCCTAAAAAAGGGAATTTCTCCAGACAATTTCCAGTTAAGCAAAAGTCCTAAAAATGGGAAGGAATTGGGCAGTTCCAGCCTCGGTCACCATGGGAGCCCTGCCAGGTTTGGACTGGGCAGTGCTGGACACACAGGAGATTGTGGCTGTGCCAGGGAAAGGGGGCAAGAATAAATCCAGGGTTTTAAAGGTTTCCCTGTGTGCTGTCCCATTCCTGAGCAGTGCTGGACAAGGGGGAGGTGGGGTCAGGAAATCTGGAGAGGAGTCTCTGCTCTCCCAGAACTGCTCCAGGGGCCTTTCAAAAATTCTGTTTGTATCTGGTTACATTTTCAGGTGTGTAAACTCCTTGAGACTCTGACTTCATGTTCACTTGCTGTTTTACTGCCCTGGGTGAAAGCTCATGGGTTTGTCTCAGAGATGATGGGAATTTCTGCTGGGTGTTCTCTTTTCCTCTCCCTGTGCTCGAGAGCTGGGAGCCAGAGAGCCAGACTGTGCTCTCAGACCGTGCTAGGAACACCCCAGGCCTTGGGAGTTGAACCCCAGGCCTCTGCCACAGCTCTGAACTCTCCAGCTGAGCCTTCAGACTGGCCAGATTTTATTCTGGCTCTTGTGACTTGGCTTGCTTGGTTTGGTTTGGTTTTATCCCCTCTACTTCTGTATTTAATTGGCTCTCCACCTTCTTACCCAGACTTACCCGCTTTATTTCACCTTTTAAATGAAACTCCTGCTTCTAAACCCTGTCTCTGAAAACATAGAGATGTTCTAACCCTTCCTGGCAATTCTAACCAGCCTCTCTGCTGTCTTTGCTTCTTTACTCTCTCTCTCTTCTATGCTGCAGAAGATACTAACCTGATATCAGGCTTTGATGCTCCTGAGGGCTCTGAAAAAGTGACAGAAGATGAGTTTGACCCAATTCCAGTGTTGATATCCAAAAATTCACAAGGTAAGCCAGGATGTGGGGGTGAAAAAGGGAAGGAGAAGAGGAAAGCAATGAACATACAGATTAGTTGTGGGGCAGTGGTGCTGCAGGATGTGTGACCAGGCCAAACCCTAAACTGTAAGATCCCATCAGGGTGGTTATTTAGTGAGCTTAGTCTTGTCTCTGAGATACACTGGCCTTGAAATTTCTGTGGGTTCTCTGTTTGGGAGAGGATTCCATGTCCAAAAAGATTAGAAGATTTCAGATCCCATGAGGTTGTTTCTCCCAGCCTGCCAGGAGAGCACAGACAGCTCTGGTGCTGTGAGAACTCTGCCCTCCCACGTTCTCATTTGCTGTCCAAGCCAGTAAAGGAGATCCTTTGGCTTGAAAGAGAGCTTGGCATGAGGAACAGGGAACAGAGATGATGATGAGGATGAGGATGATGATGATGATAATCCTTTAGAATCCCAAAACTCCTGCTGAAAGGGAGGTTTTTTCAACTCTGGTGTCCTCCAGGGGTGCTTTTGGGAGCTAAGGGAGTGGTTTGGTTGATGGTCCCCAGCTCCTCTGAAGGGCTCTGAGCAGGAGAGTCCGTGGGACTTCAGCCCGTTGTGTCCCCCCAGGCCCCTTAAGGTGCTCTTGGCCAGCACTTTCAGCCTTACAGGGCTCTGGAGAAGCAGCAGCAATTTTGGCTTAAGAGCCACAACAGTGCTGTGTTTTTAGCTCCTTAGGGGCAGAATCAGGCAGCATTTCCCAGCCTAGCTCAGTGAAGTGGGTCCTGTCTCTGCAGTCACACTGTTGAGAAGTTCTGATTACAGCTTCTGATGTGCTGGTGGAGGTCTAAAGACAATTCTAGCGCTCTTCTTTTTTTTGTTTGTTTTCTTTACCTTTTTTGTTTGTTTGTTTGTTTGTTTTCTCAGTTTGATCACAGAACTTTTTGGCTTCCCTAGCTCCCAGTTCTGGTCCCAGCAGGAATGTGCTGTGCCCCTGCTCTGCACCAGTGTTGGCCTTCAAAGACTCATTAGAAACAGTTCAGACATTACAAACCCTGCTCCTGCTGGAAGTCAGAGGAGATTTGTCCCAAATCTGGGCCAGGATGGGCTGCCTTGAGTCCAGAGAAGCATCTTGAGGGGTTGGAACCAGATGGTCTTTAAGGCCCCTTCCAACCCAACCTGTTCTGGGATTCTTTCCTTAAGTACCCAGGTCCCAGTTTCAGAAACCCCCATGAGAGCTCAGCTCTCCTGGAACCCAAGCTGCAACCCAAAGATGCTCTTAAAATAGAACTAAATTTCAAGATTTCAAACTCTGAACAGTCTTTAGGTTGTGGGAGTCCTTGTAATTGCTTTAGTGACCCTTTAGTAAGGACAGGATTCTGCAACCTGGATAAATGTCGGGGAAGGAACTGGTTTGTAGGGATTTGTTGGCTGCTGTGTTGGTTTGGTCTGGGGGGAGAGGGTGGAAGAGCAAGGAGGGGATGTTGTTGCTGTTGTGACAGTAATGAGAAGAGCTCGAGCAAATTTTCTGCTTTGCTTTGACTTTTTCCTTTCTTGCTTTGATTCTTGAACTTGTGAAACTGTCGTGTGTGTGTGTCCTGCTCAATACTGAACTCCTATCTCTCACACTTTCAGGTGGGCATTCTAGAAACAACAGTGGAAGCTCTGAGTCCAGTCTTCCCAACATAGCCAGGTCTTTACTGCTGGTGGATCAGCTCATAGACCTGTAGCAGTGGCACAGTAGCAGCTGCAGTTTCTGTACCGTACCCAACCCTCCGGTTCCGTTGCCAGAAGAGTTTCCTCCCGTTGTGCTTCTTTGGGGCTTTGCTCTATTCTTTTTTTTTTTTTTTTTTTTTTCTTAATTAAAAGAAAAATCTGCCAACAGGAGACAGTCACCCACCTTTCTCCCTGTCTTCCCACGGCCTGGGAAGGATTCTGTCTCAGTTCTGCAGGCAGCCTGTCCTCCCTAAAGCTCTGAGCGCCTGCTCTGGTCCCTCTGCTCCTGCCCCATGTCCAGGGAGCACCGTGGGGAGTCCTGGTCAGGGCACAGCAGCTGCTCTGTGACCCTGCCTGCAAGAGCCTCCTCCCTCCCTAGAGCAGGGGGGAACAGTGGGGTGCCTCCTCTGCTTTGGGGTTTGGGCTTGGTCCTGTTTTCCCTGGATGGGCAGGAGGAAGGGGCTGGGGGACAGTGGTAGGGATGTCCCTCACCTGCAGGACCCAGGTCAGGAGAGCTCATGGCTCTGACTTGTCTTCAGAGGAGGAGGAAGCCCTGAGCTCCTCTGAAACAGCCCAGCCCATACTCTGGTGATGGTGCAGATGAAGAGTTTTCCAGCTGCCCCCAGCCCATGGTTTGCTGTTTAACAGTCCTGCTCGGGAATGAACTGCACTTCCTGGGGGAGGGAAAACCAGGAAAAAGGAAAAGAAAAAAAAGGAAAAAGCCCAGATTGTTAAAGCTGCAGACATGACCCTAGGTGAAACGTAACAAGGTTTTGAACCAAATCCATGTGAGTATGGCTGTGACTGGCATTTTGTTGATCTTTTTTTTTTGGGTGAAAAGGGCACTGTGGCAGCAGCAGATGTATTTTCTGTGACTTCTGTGTTTGACTGGAAAGAAAAAAATCCCCCCCAACCCACTGTAAATTGTGTATGAAACAAATTGTCCTACGGTTGTTTTGTCTCTTCTCAATCCCGGTTCTGGTCAAGCATCTGGTATCTGTTCTGGGTTCTCCCTTTTCTCTCGTGACTGCTGTAGTGCTCCCCAGTTCAGTGCAGCCCCATCTGTTGCAGTGGAAGAGGTTCCCTTGGGCCCTTCTCTCCTCCCCGGTCTGTGTGACCACGCATGGCCTCGGTTCAGGTGGTTTGAAGTCAGTGCTGCTGCAGCTCGCTGGGGTCTCCCTTTTCTTTCTCCCTCCTCACGCTTAGTTGGTCCCCTCCGCTGGATCCGCTCGGCTCCTCCTCCCCGGCTCGGCCCGAGGGCCGGGGTTTCTCTCTCGTGTTTGAAAGCTCTCTCTGCCCAGAAGGACTGTGCCCCTCTGTAGTGGAACCCTGCCAGCTTCCCGCTCCCCCCGTGTTTGTGTTCGTAGCTGTGTTAGTGCCAGTGCAGTTCCCACGTGCGAAAGTGCGAGCGACCGAATGTCTGTGCCGACCTCGCTGAGAAGGGAAGAAACCCAAGTTTGTGACTCCTCCTTTTCCTCTCTCCATCCCCCCCCCAAACACTCAGTTGAACCAGTTCTGTACATAGATCTCCCATCGGTTGTGTCTCTACATTACTCTTCTTTTAAAACCTACACTTAATAATAAAAGTATTGCTTAAGTGTGTTGTATCATTACATGTGTATACTGCACTTTCCAAGAGAAGCTTTACATGAGAACTATGGAAATGACCTTAGTAAAATTGTGGATAGAACTTTATTATTTTTTTGTTTTATATTCCTAAAGCACAGGCAAGCTGGACTGGAAAACATGAAGACGCTATAGATAGAAAGTTATTGTATAGTCAGATACTGAGATTATATGAAAAGAGAATGGATTTTAAAAAGTAACCATCTACTGTATATTAGAAACAAAGATTTCTGTGAATTAAAGTACTTTTAAAGAATGTTTAAGATTTTAAATCTAATGGCGCTTGTTCAAGGGTTCTGGAAAAAAATGACAAATGCACTGGGTTGTTAATAATGCTATTAAATAAGCAGATGTGAATGTTTATTTTATTGCTTTTTCAAGTAGCTGTTCGTGGGTGTGGGTGGAAATACGATGTTTTAGAGGTGTCTGTTCTTAGACCTCCTTCATCAGCAAATACTCGCCACGTGTTTGCAGAGTGAATGGGAGATGAGAGGTGAGATGAGTGGAGATTGGGGATTCATTTTGAACTGCAGGGGCTGTGGCTGTCCCACAGGCACTGGTCAGTGGTGGTGCTGCTCAGAACTGGGGAGTTTGTGTGAAAGCTGCTGCCAGGGGGGACAAACTGAACCTCCTCCCGTGTCCCTGTGGGACACTTTGGTGCCTGGTGTTTCCCAGCTGGTGTAAGAGTGAGGCTGTTGTAGCCTGGCCTGGGTGGGACAATCTTGGCACCGTTGGCTTTGTGGCAAACCTGGGTCCTCCTGCAGCCCACTCACCACAGGTGAGGGGCAGCTTGAGCCAATCTGTGGAGAGTAAAGTTACTTTTAGTGGGGGTTTCTTGCAAAGGAACAAGGATGGTGTTCCTTGGCCTGAAAGCTTGCAGGGTGTTGTCTCCAGTGGTTGTCCAAAAACATCTTATTTGCAAATTGTGTTGTTTTGTTTAATTTGTTATTACAGTGAAAGTTCAGGTGCAATTCAGAGCAAAGGCAGAGTTCAGCAGTTTTTGGGGTATCCAGGCCAAGGTGAAATGTGGAGCTTGTGGGTCTCTGACTGCAGGAAACGCCATCGGGCGCCCCGTGTGCTGCAGCTGCAGCAGCTGGAGTGGGGGCATGGGGACATTGGTATCTTTTCAACCCAACTTTTCTAGTTGAGGAGCTCCCCTGGGAATCAGTCAGAGCTGGGGAGTAGCTGGCTGTGGGGGAGGCAGGGGTGTGACTGATGAGTGAGGTGATGCTCGGCTCAGTCACCGGCAGAGGGGCAGGGTGGGTTCCCCGACATCTGTGCTGAGGTGTGTGGGCACTGCACACTCAACTGCTCCCCTCCAGCAGGAAACACGGACTGGGGGGGTTAGAAAAGGGTTTGTTGTACTTGTTTGTTCTCCTGTGCAGCCCCTGTGCGTGCTGGGAGGAGCCCTGGTCAGAGCTCTGCAGCTCCACATCCTGCTGTTCCCAGGAGGAAGGGTGGGCTGCTCCAGGGACAGCCCTGGGGTGGGACCTGCCCTCCTGCCTGGCTCAGGAGAGAGGTTCACCCTGTGGAACTCGCCTTGTGTGTTCCTTAGAAAAGAGGACTCACAGCCATAGCTCTGGTTTGGGCACAGCACAGTGAGGGGGGAGCACAAGGATGCTGTTGGTGTCCAGGGGGTCAGTTTGGGAACTGCTGGAATGTGGGGTTTGGGCTTGGTTTAGCTGCTGCCTGGTCTCACTGTCACGGTGCAGATGGCTGTACAGGAGGGCATTAATCTGCAAGTGCAGGCCCTGGCTGTGCCCTCAGCTCTCCCCTGTGTGGTGGCTCTGGGCAGGAACATGTAGAGCTGTCTGGACTCTGCAGTGACACGGGTGACACCCACCTCTGGTGCCCTGCTGTGGTACCTCCTTGCTGCAAGTGCTGCCTGGGGGTGCTTCTGTCTTGCGTTCAAGGGGATTGCTTCTAGGAACTGGGATGCGAGGAAAGACTCCACTGTGCAGGAACGAAGGAAGGAGAAGTCTTTTGACCCTCTTTAAATGGCAAACTACTAATCCTGCACACTGGTAGTTGTGCTGATCTTTGGCTGCTGTTGCTGCTGAGACCTCCCTGACTTTGGCTTGAAATCTGGAGAGTTTTCTGTCTCCCCTGACTTTGTTTGGACTGTGCTCTAGAAGTGAGGTCCTCATCAGTGTGGTGACTGCTCTGCCTCCTGTCATAGGGAGTGAATGTTTTCTAATTTTCCTCGTGGTTATTTCAGTACTCTCCCACTTCTAAGGCACTGTTTTCCTTGGAAGTTGGGGAAACTCCAGGGGTCAGGGCTGTAATCTGGGGTAAATGGCCTTTTCTTCAGGTTGCTGTGTGGATACACAACAGGTGTATTTCTGGGGTACTGAGTGATAAGTGGTTTTATTTTTAAGGTGCTCCCTGTGGAAAGAGAGCTTGAGTATAGTTTGGGATTTTCTTTAGTACCTATATCTTACCCTGAAATAAAATTCTACACACCACTGTTGTACAGGGGTGGGGAGAACCCTCATCTGTAAGCTCCAGCTTCTGTAAAGATCTGCTGCTGTAACGCTTGTGGCTGTTTGCATTCCTTAAACCTGAGCACTAAGGCAAACCTGAGGGATGCTTCCCCATGGAGGAACACCCAGACAAGGAGCTTCCCAGTGAAGGTGCCTGTCTCAGGGTAGGCAGGTGCTGGGAAATGCTGCCTCTGCCACAGGGACACCTCTGTGTGAGGGGTTGTGGTGCTTTGTGTGTTGGCCCAGCAGATCCAGGCCTGGTTCTTTCCAGGCCCCTTGCACAGCAGGAACAGGGCCCAGTCCCCGTGGGGAAGGGACAGGGCTCCAAACCAAAAGGCACTGCCCTAGTTTGATGGGATTTAGACCTGGATTGACCCCTGCTGTCACCAGGCTGTGCAGTGACCCCTTCTGTCCTTCCCTGTGACACAGAACAAGCTGTGTCTGGTTTGGCCATCCAGGCCTTTTCATGTGGAACTGTCCCTGGAGCGTCTCAGCCTCACTGGTCCCTGATCAGCTCCCTGCTGGAGCATCCGAAATTCCCTGTTGTCCTGAGAGTCAGGGACACGAACCTCTGGAATGGTGGTCTGCCAGACCCTTAGTTATGGCTGCTTATGGGAAGCACTAGCCTCGTCTCTGCCCTGACCTCACGGGGGGGTTGAGTTTGGTTGGGTTGTGTTTCAGTGGCAGCGTCAGCTCAGAGCCTTTTTTATTGTCTGGCAGCAGCAGCTGTGAGGGTGTCTGGGCCACGCACACAGGTGTTTGCTAAGGTAAAACACTGGGATGACGTTGTCTTCCTTGTTGTAGGGATGCTGCTATAGCTCCTCCTGGGACCGTTCCTTTGCCTTCTGCCAAAGGAAATGCTGAGGGAACCAAGGAATGTGGGAAAGAAGGTGCTGAGATCAGTTATGGTGGGAGGGGTCTGCAAATGCCAGGTCTCCCTTGCTCAGGATCAGTCATAGACCCTGGCAGTGCAGTCGGTGCTCCGGTCCTGTGAGTGGATTCCCAAACTCTCAGGTGACATTTTACCATCTCTGTGCCCATTTTTGTTGTGCTCAGATTATCAGGGCCCTTCCTTTGTGGTATCGCCCGGCAGCTCTGACTGAAATGGCTCCTGCTGATGCCTCACTTAGTTTTTATCTCCCGGAGTAACTCCCAGCTCCTGCACTGGCCTTGGCCAGGGAGAAAACAGGCTCTGGGCATTCAGTGCCCTCCTCACTTAGGATGGGCAGAGAGAGCACTGGAAAAAGCAATTTTTCCTGAAACAGAGCGCTGTGCCTCTCGTCTGGTGCCTCCCCTTCAGAGGCATGCGCTGCTCCTGCCACCGCTCTCTGACTCTGTCCCAGACATCACAGCTCACGTGGGCACAGCCACCTGCTGACACACATAACCAGCCAGGGAATGCCAACCAAAGGGTGTGTTTGTGCTGTTCTCCTGCCGAGTGGGGCCCTTGGTTTGCACTGGCATCATGTTCTCTGTGCTAAATGCCTTTTTCCCTTGGTTCCTTACTCTGCAGTTCAGTGGGGAATTGGGAGGCATTTGTGTGACGTGGCAGCTGCTCTTGCTCTGCCTCAGCCTGTGTGCCCAGAACGTCCCAGTAAGACCTGGGCCGTGTGTTCTGTGATCCCAGAGTGGCATCTCAGGGCAAACCACTGCGACAGCGGAGGCTTCAGGAAAGACAAGAGGGTATTTTTGTAGAGCAACTGGTCAAATGTTCACGTATCTGCACTGTCTTTATTTAGCAGTGTCATGTATCCAAGTGAAGAGTTTCCCAATAAACACTGGTTTTGATGCCTAATGAACGACTGCTGTGTCTTTAATTGTGAGAGGTGGTGGAGAAGGGGATAACCTGTGTCTGTCCATGGGCTCGATGGAGCAGTGCCTCGAGGGCCGTCCTGGGTGTGTAAACATGAACCACTGGGCTGGGCAGAGCTTCCCCTGGGTGAGGAGGCTGCTCTGGCACAGCAGGGTGTGTTGGGTCAGTGCCCTGCTGTCCGTGGGTACCAACTGGCCTCCTCACCCTCCTCGTTCTTCCTGCAATTCCTGCTGCTTAGTTTTCATGTGATTTTTTCCTGTCCTCTTGCTAACATGAGTCCAATGACACCCTCCCAACCTGCCAGTAGTTCTGTGAAGGTAAGAGATCTTCTGTTCTGTCTGTGTGAGTCGTGAGGCAAAACCAACTCTGGAGAAGGGCAGGGCGGCCTCTCCCTGCACTGTCTTGTTATCAAATCCAGAAACAAGCCAGGCCATTGTGGTTATGATCCTTGATTTGAAGTCAGGGTATGGATGTTTAAAAATCCTTTCTCTGGCAGTGGTTTAAAGTGATGCTGCTGCAGTTACCGGGAGTCACTAAAAGCTGTTAGGCTGACCTTCAGTCTTTGAAAGGGACGTGTTATTTTAGCAGACTGAGGGGCACCCCCGTGTATTGCCCAAGCCTGAGTGCAGCTCCACGTACCCGTGGGCTGGCTCACAGGAGCAGAGGCCATGCCAGGCGAGAGCTGTGCTCAGAGGGCGCTCAGCAGGGCAGCAGGCGGTGACAGACCTGGTCTGTCTGCTCTGGGCAGCAGCGTTAGGCCGTGCTGGTCGTCGTGGGGGGAGGTGGCGCGGGGTGGTGCTGAGAGTGCTGCGTGTGCCCCATGCGTGTGTCAGACATCCTCCACCCGTGAGCAGCGGTGCCTGCGTGTCCCCAGGCAGGGTCAGTTGTGTGTCAGCTCCTGTGTCGTCAACGCCTTCCCTGGCATTTTTAGTTCCGTTGGTTTGCCCTCCCCCTCCCGCCCATTTTCCATGCGTGGTGGTGGTGGTGGTTTCCATCTGAACAGTGTGATGTTCTTGTGTAATAAGCACCTCTCATTCTGATGGACGGCCGAGAGCTTGGAGCTGGTGGAGTAACACTCTTGTCTTGTGTTCGTAGGTGTGCAGAGGGATCCAGGCGTGTTCCCAGCGGCAGCTCTGGAGCTCTGTAAAGGAGATGCTGGCACTGACGGACTCGCTTTGTACAAGGGCCAGTCCAAGATGCTGGAGGTGAAAGTGCAGCACAACTCGGAGTCGGAATATTTAGCCAGAGATGGCCCTTCGAGCAACAGCTCCTTCTACAGCAGTGAGGGAGAGGGGACAGACCATGAGGGAGATATTCTGGATTGCAGCGGCTCCAGGCCTTTACTGATGGATTCGGAAGAGGAAGAGGAGACGTGCAAGCCGTGCCCAGGGTTCCTGCAGCCTGTGCCCAGGGAGAGGCACGAGGCCTCCAAGGGAGATCCCCACTGCCAGTCCAGAGCAGGGGAGATGCTGTTCCCAGCCTTCCAGTCGCACTCCGGGGAGGCTTTCAACGAACCGGATGTTTTCGCCACGGCTCCTTTCCGAAGCTCCAGGAAAGTGCCCGACGAGGGGGACGTCTTCACCAAAGCTCCTTTTCTCTCCAAGGGCAGCGCGGCTCTGCGACACCCAGAAGAAGCAGATGTGTTTCTGAGAGCCCCTTTCACCAAGAAGAAGAGCGTGGAGGAGTTGACTTCCCATAAGGAACCGTTCACAGCACCCGTTTTCCCGAGCCCCGGGGGCGATGGCCGAGCTCAGCCGCGGTTCCCCAGCCTGGAGTCGGCAGCACACGGGGCCTCGCCGAGGGCTCAGTATCCTCCTGCCGGCTTCTCTCAGCCGGGCAGTCTCCACCCCTGCTCCGGGAGAGCCGTGGAGGCCCAGGAGAACGTCCCTGCTCCAGGAGGGCTGCCGGAGCAGGGGGACGCGGCTGCTGAGAGGAGCCACGCGCTGCCCCCGGGGGACAAGCCCTTCCGTCCGCAATCCCTGGCCAAGTATTCCCGCCACTACAGCCCCGAGGACGGGCCGGGCCTCGAGGCCAAGCCCATAGCTGCTTACAAGGTGGTGTCTCAGACCAACAGACAGGCCGTAGTGGGCTCTGTGTCGGTGGCCCCGCTGCCTTCCAGGACTACGGAGCTGCCCGGCGCGGATCCCTTCGCCTCCGCGCCCTTCCCTTCCAAAGCGGGGAAGCAAAAGCCTTAAGGTGCTGGGACTGGGGGCTGTGCTTCCTGCAGGGCACCTCCTCACACAGGACCTCTGACCTCTTAGTGGAAATGAATGACATAGCAATATATATGTATAAAATAATGATTATTTTTGGGCGGAACTCTATTTGCAGTGATAGGTAGTTGGACCGTTCTAAGTTATGTTAGTCTGAATGCCTGGCTCTCAGGATCCTCACAGCCTTCCTCACCTCCCTCCTCTCACTGTCTTCCCTCCATTTATTTTTTTAGATGCTTTTCCAAACTAGTAGTGTTCCATATTTTCTGGTCCTGGCTAGAGAAATGCATTATAAGATGAATTAAAAGGTTTATTAATTACAGAGCAAGTCAAGCAGGGCTTGCTAATGCTCTGGAAAGGACGTGATTTTCCCAGGTTAAAGGGCTGCTGTGACTTCCTTGCCGTCAGTGACATTCCTGCTGCTCAGCAGTGGTGTGGCCGTGGCTCTGGGTGGGTGTTGGTGGGTGATGTGCCCACCCAGCCAGAGCCCTGCAGAGGTGCCTGGTGCCAGCTGGTGCAGTGTGGTGGCAGCAGAGCCGTGGCTCTGCTCACCCTGCTGTGGGACACGTGGCAGCGCTGCCCGGGCTGGGGCCACACGAGGCAGGGAAGGACTCACAGTGCCTTCAGCCTCGTGAACTCCAGTGAGGCAATCGGGCTGTTCCTGCTGCTGGAAAATGGAATTATTGCTCAAACAATCAGGCGAAGCTTTCTCTTTTACACGTGTATTTCCTGTCTGGTCTATGCCAAAGTGTAGGACCCGGAAATCTGCTCATGGTGAAGGAGAGATGTGTATTTACAGTATTAAAAATAGACCTTTGGGGGAAATCCCTGGTGCAAACAGCTCCATAGCTGTGCTGATGTACCTCATGTGGTGTGACTCGGCCCTGGTCTGTACTGGCAGAGCTTGGCTCAGAGTAAATTCTGCCTTTTGTTTTCCTGTTGATTAAGGATGAACTTAAACAAAATCCATTCGCTCTCCTTCCGAAGTATTATGTTTTCTATCCCAATCCCAAAGAGAAGGAGAAGTGCTTGCTGTGTGACCAGTCAGGGTGGTCAGAGGAAGAATCACCCAGGCAGGGACTGGGCAGACCCAGAGCAGGCTGTGCTCCCTCACCAGTGTAGGACAGAGAGGAGAGGGAAACCTCCCCTATTTATTGTGCAGAATGCCTGGTGGCATAAGTTGTCCTGGATCTGCTGTTTCTGGCCTGCAGATGCTGCCTGTGGGACTGGACTGGCTCTCAAAGACCTGGTTGTCGGGGCTCTGTGGGATCCCAGTCCAGGCTCCCAGTCCAAGCTGGAGCCTTGTGCTGAGGGTGAAGGACACACTTTGTGTTTGGGGGTCTCCCACGAGTGGGTTTGTGCTCTTTGGGCGTTTGCAGGGGAATTGCTGGAGCCGTGGGTTGGTCTCTGAGGTCAGGACTCTGAGGTCAGGCTGTGTATGCAGAGCAGGTTCCTCCCTGTCCTCTTGCTGAGTGTTTGTACTCAGAGAGCAAGCCCTGTGAGTCGTGTCCCTTGGAGAGAGGGAAGGATCAGCTGTAGCTCCTCCTGACTCGAGTCACACCTTGAGGAGCAGCAGTATAGTTTGGAGAGGAAAAAACCCTGAGACCCCCTCCAGCACACGGCTCTGTCCGCTGTCCAGTAAGTGTTGAAAGAATGCAGGAGGCACAGAAACGACGTGTATAAAGACCCCTCCCTGAATTCGAATCCCCTCCAAGATATCTCCAGTTGCAGGAGGCGAGCCAGGTGTTCTGCTGGATGTGGGGATTGCCTGGAAGTGAGAGGGAAGTGCTTGGGCTGAGAGCCCTGGGCTGGGGAGGGAGAGTACTGGAAAGGGGGGAGGCCACGCTGGTTTGCACAAGTTCCTGGTGAACAGTGACCTGCTGAGCCCAGGTCAGGGGGAGCTTGTGGAGCTTATAGAGCTGGGAACCTTCTGCCCTGCTCTGCTGCACTCACAGCTAATGAGTATTGGTGCATAGTGGTGGTTTAGGGGCTCTCTGTCCTCCATCACCACCTCCTGGAAACAGAAGTACTGTAAAGAAGTTTCTGGGTTTCCCTTGACACGTTTATTCAGCAGAGCTGAGGCTGTTTGTTATGTTTTGTTGTTTAGTTTTCTGTTTAAATATACACCCAAAAGGTGGTTGGCTTTGTTTTTTGTTTCAAACCTCTGTATCCCCAAGTTGGTTGTTGCTGGATGGGGTCAGTGAGAGGCACCGGCTGTGACAGCAAACTGTGAATTCCAGGAGAGGGGGCGGGAGGGCCCAGATTTGTCCCAGCACCAACCTGTGTGGCAGCCACACCGAGCCAGGAGGCTGCACTTGGCCTCGAGCTGTTCCACTCACTCAGAAGGTGCTGGAAGGGGGGCCAGGCAGTGTGGGATGAGGCTGTGGGACAGGGAGATGCTCTCTGCAGCGAGCGCGTGCTCAGGGTGTTCCCTCTGCTCTCTGCATCCAGGTTCTTCCCGCCCTTCGGTTTTTTTTTACTTGAAAAATTGCTTTTGGATAATTCTGTGAAGTTTCTGTCCTTGCCTCGTCCAGGTGCCACGGAGCTGATGCTGGAGGAGTATTAGCCTGTGCCCCTCGTGCTCAGACAAAGGGAAGGTTGCACCGAGGTGTCTGGGCTCATTTCCAGCCCTGCTAGACTGGGTCAGGCTGAATTTCCAGCTGGCATTTTGGCAGCTTTTTTGTCCTTCAAGCACTTTACACAAATTGCAGGCTGACTGTGCCCCAGAGCTCACAATCCTGCCAGACACATCCAGTGCTTAAATGGTTTTAAATCCCTTTTGGAGGTGGAGGTAGCTTGTTTGTATCTCTGCATGTGGCTCGTAAAGTAATGGGACTTTTGGTTATGGTCAGAAGACTCAATTTCAATGCCTGTTACTCTGATACCCTTCTCATTTCCAGCCTGTGTTCCTCCTAATCCTGCACTGCCACTGCTGCAGCCTCAGTGATGAGTTCCAAGTGGAAATTTCATTTCTGTAGTCTCTGAAGCTTGCTGTTGTAATGTTAAAGCAGGGAAGAATCATGCTAATTATTTGCCACACAACCAGTGACCCTAATGAAGTCAGACTAGTACAGCCTCGGTGCAGTGTTTTGGAATCGGTTTTCTGAGCAGAACCCCTGGTTTCATGTCTTTAGTAAAGCTGTGGTAAGTTGTGTTCACTGCCCTGGGCCCTCGTGCGCGGCCGGAGGGTTTCGCAGGGATCGCTGCGACAATCTGGGATTCCTGCTGGGAGAGGGACTGGTTCTTGTTCTCACCCACTGAATGCACTTCAAGACTCTTTTCAGAGTGATTAATCAGAGTTTTCTGTGTGAATCGAGCGAGCAGTTGGCTTGGCTCTGTGCTCACTGCCACGACGTTGGTGCAGCACCCTGGGGGGACCTGGACCTGTGTCCTGCCTGGCTCTGCAGCCTTTCGGGCTTTGCCCGTGTCTGCCCTCCCTCCAGCCAGCTCAGTACCTTCACCCCCGGTGTTAAGTTTACAGTTCAGCCTCCTGAAGGCCAGCACACAGCCAGCCTGGGGTGCACACCCTGCCTGGAGCACAGAGGTGATGCTGAGCTCTGACCCCCTGTGTGACACATCCTGGAGCGCGTCCTCGCTGGGACAGCAGCAAACTGGGCGAGAGCTGCTCGTCTGCTGAACTGTCAGTCACTCCAAAGTGGGAATCGGTTCCTTTAACTCAGCTTCCACCAAAGACTCTGTTGTTGGGGAGTTGAATTTTTGTTGGTTTCTTTGTTTGTTTGTTTGTTTGTTTGTTTCCTCATGGTGTTAAATCAAGGCCTTTCAGCACACCCACAGACTCCAAAGCATTTTTACAGTAGTGTCCTGACAGTGAAATCTTGTTCCAGTTCTGAAACACATTCCTGAAGCCTGATCACAGCTGCATTAGTGTTTCTAAAAATAAGCCACGGCCTGTAGTTTCTGTTGTAGGTGGGTAAATCCCCTCACACACACACCCCCTAGAAATGCTCCCTGAGAAGCTGGAGGGATAATGTTGTTCCTGGTCCCCCCAAGGGATGGGGTGGGAGGGCAGGGGCTCACTCCGGTGTAGGGTGCAGTGGGTAGAGCACCTTCCCACGGTGCAGGAGTGAAGGAAACTCCCTTGTCTCCACGTGGAGTGGGAGGGCAGAGCTGGGAGTGTCCCTGGGCCCCCTGCCTGTGACACACAATCTGACCCGTGTCCCTCTCTGCGCTGTCTCTGAGCAGCCTCCTCAGCCTGGCACATCAGCGGGGCCAAGTTTTGCACTCCAGGTGGGATCATCTGTTTCTGGTAATCATGAAGAAATGTTTGACTTGTAAACTTATGTACATTTTATTAAAACACTATCTGATGACACTACGTGGTCTCCTCTGTGCATTCCTTCTCCCCTCCCCATGCAAAATATTTTTGCTGGACACAGAGAATCTGGGTTTTAATGAGTTTCCTCTCCCAAGATGCTGAACTGGGTCTGGCCCTGCTGTTTTCTCTGGCAGCTGTAAAGTCAAACTGATCTTGTTGCTTTAAGCAGTGGATATTCCAGTTTATATCCAGTTTTTATGTCCAGAGAGAGTCCTTCCCACCCAGCGCAGAGCAGCAGCTGCAAACAGCACAGAGCAACTGAGCCCTCCCTGCAGAGCTGCTGCTCCTCTGTGTTTAATGCTGGTGCATCTGGACATCCAGGACTTGGGAGATGCAGTCTCCCTGAGTGCTGGTTGTATGTGGTTCTTCTATATCATTCAGCTGCCAAGACTTAAAAGGGGCTTTGGTAGTGCTTTGGAGGGTGGACTTTGCTTAATTCAATTTCTGTCTTGGTAAATGTGTCTGTTGGGGAAGACTTTGTGCTGCCTTCTGCCCTGCTGCAGATGCTGCTGGTGACACCCAGGTAACAGGAGAGCCTGGGAAGGCTGAAAGCGAAGCCTTTTCATTCTCAGAGCTGCCATATTTCCTTTTTTAATTTTCTCCCCTCTTGAACATGCATCCATGTGTGCACATTAACAGCATTCTCCATTAACGTTGTCTGTAATTTAGTGTTCCCCTGAAAAAGCCACGTTCGAGGTTGAGTTTGTTGAACGTTTTGGGTAGCCTCTAGTGCTCAGGAAAGAAAATAACTACAAATAGCTGTGAAATTTGCAGCCCAGAGCAATGGAGCCCTCCGTGCAAGGCCCGGAGCTGCTGCTGCAGGAGAAGAGGTGCCCAATGAACCCATCCCAGAGAGCAGCTGGGAGGGGAATGCTCCGTGGCCACGTCCGAGCCAAGCTGTGCATGGAGGGAGGAATAACAGGAGCCAGGAAAAGGTTTTGGCAAGGGCCAGGAGAACGTGTGTGCTGGGAGTGCAGCTCCCGCCAAGGTACAGCGGATCCGGTGAGGAATGGCTGAAATAAAGGCTGAGAGTTTGTTCAGAGAACTTTTCTGCAGCCACCCTCTCTGCAGTGTTACTGGGCTAAATTTGACTGGAGAAAAGGAGGCTCAGGGGGGACATAAACAAATTTGCAGATTACACCAAGTTTTGGGGAGTGTTGATCTGCTGGAGGGCTCTGCAGAGGGACCTGGACAGGCTGGATCCATGGGCTGATTCCAAGGGGATGAGGTTCAACCAGGCCAAGGGCCGGGTCCTGCCCTTTGGCCACAACAACCCCCGGCAGCCCCCGGGCTGGGGACAGAGTGGGGGGACAGAAAGGGACCTGGGGGCACTGACTGACAGCAGCTGAACGTGAGCCAGGGGTGCCCAGGGGGGCGAGAGGCCGATGGATCCCGGCCTGGCTCAGGAACAGGGTGGCAGCAGGAGCAGGGCAGGGATTGTGCCCCTGGACTGGGCACTGGGGAGGCCACCCCTCGAGTGCCGTGCCCAGCTCTGGGCCCTCGGTTTGGGGAGGATGTTGAGGGGCTGCAGCGTGTCCAGAGAAGGGCAACGAGGCTGGGGAAGGGGCTGGAGCACAAGTTCTGGGAGGAGCAGCTGAGGGAGCTGGGGGGGCTCAGCCTGGACAGGAGGAGGCTCAGGGGGGACCTTCTCACTCTCTGCAACTCCCTGACAGGAGGGGGAGCCGGGGGGGTCGGGCTCTGCTCCCAGGGAACAAGGAACAGGAGAAGACGAAATGGCCTCAAGATGTGCCCGGAGAGAGCCAGGTTGGACATTGGGAAAACTCCTTCACGGAAAGGGCGGTCAGCTGCCCAGGGCGGGGTGCAGTCCCCATGCCGGGGAGGATTTAATACGCGTGTGGACGTGGCACTTGGGGACGCGGGTTCGGGTGGCCGTGGCAGTGCTGGGGGAGCGGCGGGGCTCGATGAGCTCGCGTCCCTTTCCCCCCCAAACGCCATCCGCGGGGTCCCGGCCCTGCCCCGGCCCCTCAGGGACCGCCATTGCCGCCGGGGCCGCCAGGGGGCGCCGCGGCTGCCGGGCCATGGCGGGCGCGGCCGGAGGGCGCCAAGATGGCGGCGGTGCGGCGGCTGAGCGCGGCGGCGGGGCCGGCCCGGCGGTAGGTGCTGCCCGCGGGGCTCCGCCGCGGCTCCCGCTGCCCCGGCACGGCTCTCTCACCGAGCTTTTTTTTGCCGGAGGGGTCCCCTCTCGCGGGACGGGAAGGGGGCGGCCGTGTCGCAGCGAGCGGCACCGCGACCCCCCGGGGGCCGCGCCGGGCGCTCCTCGCTCTTCCCCTTCCCTTCCCCGCCCCAGCCGGGCGGTGAAGTTTGTTCCTTTTCCTCCAGACGGGCAGGAAGGGACTCTTTCTCCCTCCCTTAGCCCCTTTCCAGCAGCAAGGCGTTAGTTCCCTCTATCTAGTTAGTTGGGTGCTGAGGGCCTTCCCCTGAGGGGGCTCAGCCTTGAGGCCCGGGGGGAGCCGTGACTGAGGGGCCCTTCCCCACCTCAGGACCCTCCAGTGAGGGGTAATTCCACACACACTCGCTGAGGACCCCGCAGTGAGGGGTAATTCCACACACAGCCGCTCAGGACCCTGCAGTGAGGGGTAATTCCCCACACACTCGCTCAGGACCATGGCAGAAGGAGTAATTCCGCACCCCCCGCGTGTGCTCAGGACCACGCAGTGAAGAGCATTTAACCCCCTCACATCTGTATCCTTCCGGCCGTGAAATAAGGCGGAATTCCTCCCAAGTTGCTAAAGATCAAGCAATATGGGGGAATGAATTCATGGGACCCTGCAGTGCTGGGCACAGCTGCCCTGTGCTGAGCTCTAAAATGGGATATAATCATTACTGCCCAAAGCTAAAGGGAGAAAAGAGAACTTTTCTCTTGAGGGATCTTCCTCACATGCCCTGTTGCGGTCTCTACCTGCTTTAAAGAGCGCACAGATAAGCAAATAACACGATTTAGACCTTTTCTGTGTTCCTATCTCCCTCACTTGCAGCAGGGATGTTCATGTCACGAGGCAGAGCTCCTTCCCTGTGCCTTGTTTGAGGAATCTGGGCCTCTTGCAGTGCTCGTGTTGGGGTTTATGAGCCCCAAGAGAACAGCCTCCCCTAACAGTAGCCCCTGCAGGTGATATTTATGTAGTTTACCTGCTTTCCCCTCGTCTGTGCCTGATGAGGAGGAGAGAAACCAGGCAATGATTGATCCTCAGTATGTAGTAATTCATCTGTGACACGAGGGGGGTTCTGGTTTCATTTTCTGACATTGTTTGCTCTCAGACACCTGGGTGTCACTGAGTGACCTTTTTAGCCTGTCTTGTATCTTTTAAGGGTCATGTAGACTCTTCTCTACGTGTCTGAGACCCTTGGGTGTGACCAGCTAAACCCACAGAGCACAGGAGTAAATTCCTGGGTGCTTGTGGTTGGATTGATCTCAGCTATCTGGAATCTTCTGAAAATTAGGTTTTTAGTCCCAGGGAGATTTTCAGGTGCTCAGGACTGTTCAAAGAAATAGCAGAGGCCTCCTCTGGGTGATTATCCTCTTCTGTGATAGGTAAGTAAGGCAATCCGCCTGGTTTTAGTGGCTGAAGGAGTGTAGGTTTAAATTTTTTGGTGGCTAAAATCAGAGAGTTCTGTCTGTTTTGTTAGAGAGGGAGCACTGAAAAGGGACAAAAGGGCTGTTCTGTGATCCAGCCTGCAAACCTGCTGCATTACCTGAGAGGTTTGAGGCAGGTGTGTCCTGCCGAGTCCTGGGGTTGCTACAAGCACCTGAAATACCCTCTCAGTGTGATCTGGAAATCCTTAGCAAAGCTGTTTTCCTCTAGGTTCTGTCAGATGCTGTTCAAGGATCCTAACTGGACAGCCCGACAGCCCTTCCACCAGCTCCTGCCAAAGAAACCAGCTCTGGCACCTGCAGTGTGGCATCGTGCAGGTGAGCAAGAATGAACAGATGAACCAGTTAAAAATGAACAGAATTGATTGGTGTAAATGTTCAGGTTGGAGGATGAGCTTGGTGTACCTGCCATTTTTTTGGTAGGCTGCAAAGCTCGGGAAAGGAAGAAAAATATAATGAACTTGTGAAACTTGTGCCACAGAAAGCACTGTGGTTTTGCAGCTGCCTGAGGAATTTAGAGACTGAAAGATTGTGCAGGTGCTGTTGCATGGAATTAGTCACAGATGGAAACGTTATTTAAATGAGTCTGCTCAGGCAGAAGTCTCCAATACCAGGGAGTCACTCAGAAAAATGAAAATGTCAGCTTTTTTACTGCTTTAAATCCTTCCTAGTGCATGGTTTTTAAATTTATGTGGGCTTGTTTCTTAAGTATAATTTATAAATATTAGCTCCTACAGATTTTTTGGTTTCAAGGGCACTTTTTTTTCTTTCCTGCGTGTTTGTATCTCACTGTGTTACTGGGTGTGCAGGGAGTTGGAAGAAGAATTAGAAGATGAGAGAGTGACTGTCCCTAACTGATGTTCAGCTTCAGTGGGACATCAGGCACGTGCTGCTGGACATATCTACAGGAAAATACTATTAAATGTACACCATTAAATGTGGAGTATTAAATTTTAGTTAAAATCAGGGTTTTTTACAGTCTTCCAGTGAGACAGACCCAGCTGAGAAAGGAACTTCGGTAAAAATGTATCTTTAAAAGAACTTTGCTAGTGAATTGTAAATAGGTTATTGTAAATTGCTTGTTCAGTTCAGTTTTTGGAGGGTAAGTGAAGGCTCACAGTAATTTTTCACCCTGTGGAAAATCTGAGCAGGGTCTGCTTCACCGTCGCTCTTGTTACACTGAGTTTTCTTCTTTATAGTGCTGGAAAACGAGATCCATCAGGACTCTGCTTTTCACTGGAGCTCCGTGGGTTTGCTGATGTTATTTTTCTCCTCTTGTTCTTGTATTTCCAGCGAGGGGCATGTTTATTCAGACTCAGGACACACCAAATCCAAACAGCCTGAAGTTCATTCCAGGGAGGGAAGTGCTGGAGTCGAGGACAATGGAGTTTTCCACGCCAGCTGCAGCGTTTTGCTCACCTTTAGCAAGGTATTGCTGAGCACACCACGATGGGTTTGTGTCTGCAGCTGGTGCTTTGAAGCACGACCTCTGATCATTCTGTGCTCCCCTTCAGAAGCAGCTTGGTGGGATTGGAGTTTTTAATGCTGCTGAAGATTAAAGCTGGGGGTTGGTGTTGCTGAAGTTCTCTGCGTGTCCGTCCTCCCCACAGCTCTGGCATGGCAGAACCATGGGCTGGTTTATGCAGCTGCACTGGAAGGTGTTATAAATCAGTGTCTGTGAGCAGTTGCTGCATCACCAGCGAGACCTCTGGCCCCCAAATTCATTCCCATCAGAACACTCTGAATTCAGGGAGTTACTTGGAAATCGTGGAACTTTTCAGAACTGGGAAACAGGCAGCAAACAGTTCCAAATTACCATGGAATAAATGCAGTAGCTGCCCTTGGCAGGTGTTGGGGCTGCCCTGAGCTTCAGAGGGTTTATGCTTCACTTCAAGGAAGGCCAGGTTTGCCCCCTCTTTTGGACTGGACCTGTGACAGGTCCTGGGAGTACAAATTCTTTGTAGATTGGAAGGGTGGTGGGCAGGAGCAGGAGCTGCTGGACGAGGCTTTCCCTCCAGGAGCTGCAGCTCTGTCTCTTGCAGGGCTGTTTGGGAGCAAAGAGGAGCTTTGTGAGCAAAGCTCATGACTTAAAATCATAAATCCAATGGGAAAGGTTCCTGAGGACATCAGCACGTGTTAGCAGAGGGCTGAAGCTGGAGGATCTCACTTTGCCAAAGTGCATCAGGTTGCAGAATGCCACTGACTGCCAGAAAGTGGCTGTTTGTTGTCATGTATTTGCAAATAGACATTTTAATCAGAGATTATTTACGTGCTGGAATGAGTATCGTGGCAGCTTGGGGGTGGGTATTGTGCAGGTTCTCAGATGGTTTGGTGCACTTGCACAATTGAAAGTGACTTCAAAGTGCTGTAAACACCCAGTGCAACTGTTCCATGTGTAGAAATTCTTTCAAGTGGATATTGTGAACTCTCTTTTGTCCTTTTCCATCACATGTACTTTTGTGATAAGATTTTCAATTCCTTCATTTATTGCATTTTTGATGCTTTGCAGTCTTTCAGGAGAATATCATACCTTTTTTCCCCCCATACGTGCAAAAAACCCTCTTACTGCCTTGTGCTGTGTTTACCTCCAAGTGCATCCTGGTTTTAATTTTTTTTTTTTTATTTTTTCTGTAGATGAATTACACCTAAGCTGTGGGTGAGGTAACTGCAGTTCTTCTTAAAGGCTCTGGGTTTCATGCTTATTTTTGTCTAGAAGTGTATTCTAGAACTTGTGGGACAGGCTGTATAAACCTTGAGTTTGCCTGAAGCGTGGGTGCATTTTTGCCACGTTCTTGTTGTTGTTGTTCCCTGAACAGGCAGTTATTCAGGATTGAAGGAGTGAAAAGTGTTTTCTTTGGGCCGGACTTCATCACGATCACCAAGGTAAGCAGAGCAGAGGCTCAGCTGAGCTGTCTGAAAAGGGCCCCGGGGCAGATCCAGCCAGACCCTGGGCTGGCTGACCTGGGGAATGTTTGCTGGGGACACAGGAGCAGGATGGGAACCTTGTGGTGTTTGCCCAAGGTGTGGAGCTCGTGGCAGAGAGATAAGGAGTTACACAGCACCTGTGTGAAGAACACAGGGCCATTCAGGGAGTGATGATTTGATAATCCTGAGCCTCTGAAACAGTTTGGTAAAAACATCTGTCAAATAACGTATTTAGGAGACTTTCACACCTTTTTAGCTAATATTGTAATAGCACTTGGCTTGCAAACAGGAGAGCTGTTTTGTTGACTGTGATAAGTCAACAATTCTTACTAAACTTCTTTGGCAAAGCTGGGCTTGACAAAACCGTGAAATCAAATCCATCTGTCAAACATGGGAGTCCATGAGGGTATCTGTAATGTAATTTATTGTAATTTATCTGTGTAATTTATTACTCTTAGGGGGCAGGTATTCGTTCTTTCTTTTATTCTTCCTTTTTTTTTTTTTTCCTTTTCATTCCCCTAGGAGAGTGAAGACCTGGATTGGAACTTACTGAAACCAGATATTTATGCAGCTATCATGGATTTCTTTGCCTCTGGCTTGCCTGTAGTCACTGATGAGGCACCCAGGACAGATACAGGTAAATGAACCTTCAGGAAGAGGCCGGGGTCTGCCTTTGGGTGTAGCTTCTGTGACATGCAGAGGAGCCTCAGAAGAGCCAGCAAGAGAATTTAAATCTAAATTTAAACCCTGTCCAGTGGAATTAGCAGCCTAAACTTACCAGTTTAACTCAAGGGTAGTGTTCTGCCTTTTATTTTCTCCATTTGCAGCTTACCAACTTAAAATTTTTTTCAGTGTTTTAAGGAAAATGATGACAATTGAATTCTTTTCTGCTCTGTTATGTCTGAATTTAATTTTACTATTAACATAGTCCTTATTTTATTAAAAAGGTTCTCAGAAATGCTTCTGTGAGTCTAACACTGAGCTTAGAATTGCATCCAGAGCTGCTAAACCCGGACATGTGGATAATTCTCCTGCTGAATTTTTTAGCTTGCTAAAACCTTCCTTCCGAGGACCCTGCCTTGACCCCTGCATCCCTATGGAATGTTAGTTGTTGCTTCCTTTAAAAGGTGGAGTTGCTGCTCTCTGCCAAGGCCTTTGCCTGTTGAGAACTCTGAACCAGTCCTGGGTTTTGCCAGCAAAAGCCTGGGATGCAAATAAGGATAATGCAGGAAAAGATACTCTGAATTAAGATTTCTGCCTTTTGGTTTCAGGCATCTCAGCAGTGCTTTTATGCACTTTTTATGCTTTCATTCTGCCACTGTGGATATCCAGGGGAAGCATTCTACCAGAATCCATGGATATCCAGGGGTAGCACCCTACCAGAATCCATGGATATCCAGGGGTAGCATCCTACTGAAATTCATGGATATCCAGGGGTAGCATCCTACTGGAATCCATGGATATCCAGGGTTATTTACCATCCTACTGGAATCCATGGATATCCAGGGGTAGCATCCCACTGGAATCCATGGATATCCAGGGGTAGCATCCTACCAGAATCCATGGATATCCAGGGGTAGCATCCTACCGGAATCCATGGATATCCAGGGGTAGCATCCTACCGGAATCCATGGATATCCAGGGGTAGCATCCTACTGGAATCCATGGATATCCAGGGTTATTTACCATCCTACTGGAATCCATGGATATCCAGGGTTACTATCCTACCAGAATCCATGGATATCCAGGGTTATTTACCATCCTACTGGAATCCATGGATATCCAGGGGTAGCATCCCACTGGAATCCATGGATATCTAGGGTTAGCTATCCTACTGGAATCCATGGATATCCAGTGTTATTTACCATCCTACTGGAATCCATGGATATCCAGGGGTAGCAATCCTCCTGGAACTCTCTCAAGGTTCTGACTTGCACATCTCTCTTTCCCCAAGCTGCTTCAGAAGAAGATGATGAAGTTGTGCTGATGATTAAGGAACTGCTGGATACAAGGATAAGGTAAACAGGAAACCTTGTTGGCTGAGTGCAGGAACCAGGAACTTGGGTCAAAATCGTGGAAATGATGATGAACTTGGGCCTTTCCATTTTTTTCTTAGATGCTGCATTTAAAGTGATATCACTTAACCTAAAAATTCAGTTTTCTCAGAGCTGACACATGCTGATTAATTTCCCTGAATGAGGAAGAAAAATAGAAGAGAGCTGGAACTTTTGTCCCAAACACACCAAGTACCGAGTGTTGGGAGCAGGATAATGTTGTGGAAAGCTGTGACAGGAACACCCAGGGGACCCTGCCCGTGCTGGGTGCCTGGTTGGTTCAGCTCCCTGAGCTCCCAGTGCCCTCTTGCAACAGGCACAGAATTTCTGCCCAAATTTCTGCCTTTTCTACCTTTTTCTTTCTTTAATTTCCTTCCCCCCTGTACCCCTTGGTGGACCAAGAAGCTGCTGCTGAGAATATCAGCAGTGATGCATCTGCCTTCATTTCATAGCAGGGTAGTTTACAGAGGGTATATATAAACCAGGGTACACACAGAGCATTTATTGTTCAGTCAATCAAAAATACATGCATAGATGTTGTCAGAAGGTGCAGGACGGAGGGAATGTCCATCTGAAAGGTCCTGTAGTGTGTTAAAGTTAATTCAAATAAGAAAAATGGAATTTTTAATCGTGATCTTTGGCTTTCTGGAACGGAGACAATTTGCTGTGGAGAGTTAATAAATGTGTCAGGTTCACGGATTTTTCTCTTAGGACTGTAGTTCTCAAAGAGTTATTTTGGAAATCAGTATAAAGAGCTTCTGTTGGAGTAACTTGATGGTTTTAGCTTGGTCTGGAAAAATGTTGCTATGGGGACCCAGCTACAGTGCTGGGCATTTGTGGCTGGCAGAGGGAGAGCAGGCTGCAGAAATGCTAATGGCACTGGGGGGAGCTTATCAGGGCTGGCTCCTTCACCCCTGAGCAGGATTAAGCTCTGAAAGTTGCAGCTATTTTCTGTCCCCAGTAAATTATGGAGAACTGCATATTTATTTATGGAAGGACTTCAGGACTTCTTATCACAGGTGACAGCTGCACAGGCACCCCACGGCAGGACACACCCCAGCTGTGTTGGCAGTGACTGAGGCAGTTACTGCACGTGGGGAGGGCCTGAGGGCAGCCCAGTGTGTCTGTGCAGGCTGGACCAACTCTGCTCCAAGGTGTTTATTTACCCTCTCCCCTAAAATGTCAGTGATTCCTTCACACACCGCCGCTTTCATTGCAAAAATATTTTGCTCAACGTCCTAGGGAAAAATAGGTTTTGTCAACATGAGAGAGTCCAGCAAAGTAGGAGCTGTTGGAAACTTGAACCAGGTGGTTGTAGAGAAAGAGTTACTCTGTATTTTGAGTGTTTACAGATCTGGCTTTACTGAAGGTTTCAGGGAGGGTCCATATTTCATGTGTTCTTGCTGTAAATGGAGTCTCGTGTCCCACCAGGCCGACGGTGCAGGAGGACGGTGGAGATGTGATTTATAAAGGCTTTGAGGATGGGATTGTGCAGCTGAAGCTGCAGGGCTCGTGCACCAGCTGTCCCAGCTCCATCATCACCCTGAAGAACGGGATCCAGAACATGCTGCAGTTCTACATCCCCGAGGTGGAAGGCGTGGAACAGGTGGGTAGGGAGGGGGCAGAGCTGTTTTCTGTTCAGTTGGAAAGGAGGGTTTGGTGCCTTTCCAGCCTGCACAGGTTGGCAGTTCAGGGGAAAGAACTGGATGCAGAGATGTTGATTTCCAAGTCAGGAGCTGTATCTTGGCCAAGGCTGTGGAACACTGCAGGATCCTGTGCAAGCCCCCGAGCTGGGATGCCTGGCTGGTGAGCAGCGTGGCAGCCAAGGACCGGTGCTGGAGGGTGCCAGGCTGCCCCTGAGCAGCCTGTGCCTCATGGCAGAGCTGCTGATGGTGCTGGCAGCAGCCTGAGGGAGGTGGTCCCTTGCTGGACTCTCTCCAACATGCCCGTGTCCCTCTTCTACCGAGGAGCCCAGATCTGAGCACTGTTTTCTGCTACCCCTGTGCTTTGCTGACTTGATCTGATAAAAAGCAACGAGCTTCTGTGCCCTGAAACGCAGATCCTTTTGCTTTCTCATGAAATATCTGATACCTGCAGTGATTGTTCTCGTGGCTTTTGTGGAAGCTTGACCAGTTCCTGTTATTTCAGGCACGTTTCCAGTGGCATTTTGGATTGCAGGTTTTTCTCACCTCCTTCAGGTGCCTGTTGTTGTTCAGGCTGTGGGATAACTGCTGTTCTGCTCGGGCCCAGCAGGGTTTGATGTAATAAATCCTACGGGGCTGAGAGTTTAAACTGTTTACCTAAACCACTGCTGGATTTGATTTCAGGTTGTTGACGACGATGATGACGTGGAGAAAGAAGCAAATTCTACCTGAGTTGCATCATCTGTGGCCAAATAAGCCTTTACCTCCTGGTGCGTGTAAACCATCTGTGTGCTGAGGAACAACCACGTCTGCCTTTTCAGAAACATCGTTGCACTTCCCTGTGAAAGTGTGTCATCAGTGTAAGCAGCTTGTCCACTAAGTTATTAAATGCCCTCCATGAAAAAAAAATCCTTTTGCTCTCCCTTACACTGTGTCTTAAGAAAGAAATGGTGGGCTTGAAAAACGATCTCTCTTCGTTGTTTCATACAGATAATTCAGGAGTGACAAAAGAGAAGGCAGAAGTAAAGTTTTGTGACTGTGCAATAGGAATAGATGTTTATTCCCCTAAAGCTCCATGGGGCTGGCAGGACTCTGCCCTTGCTCTGTACCTGGGGAATCAGGACTGTTAATTTTATCAAGTCTTTTTAAAAAGCTTTTGATTCCTGTCAATTTTTTTGTGTGTAAAAAATACCCCATAACTTCAGCTGTTGGTTTCAGAGGATGTAACACTGCCATCACTTGTGGGAAGTTACCTGCTTGCTCATTGCCACTGTGCAAACAGCAAAGAAAAACAACAAAAGATGGGAGCTGTTTGTTATAGAAATCATATCTTTTAAAGTAAATGTTAGAAGAAGACGATCCTATCAGCTTCAGTAAGTAGAGAGACTAATTGGCTTATTTAGAAGTAAAATCATTGAGCCACCATCTGTTTAAACATGCAAAAGCTTCTCGAGGACGTAATTCTCCACCTTCCAGAGGGAAGTGCGGTGCTTAAGGGCAGGAATTGCGCTCGGTGGCGGGGAGAGGGACTGTTTGCTCCTGCCCTGTCCTGTTTGTTCTCCGGCAGGGCCGGCAGGACTCGGCTGCCCTGCCCCGGCTGCTGCAGGAGGGGGGCGCGGCAGAGCAAACACCTTCCATCCCAGAGAGCAGGGGAGGGGAAACACTGATTGTTCTGACACTGAAATACGTCAGTCGGGCTTTGCAAGGAGTCCTTGTGTTCGCCTGTGTGTGTGGGAAGGATTTCTTCCTGGTGCCTGGCTCTGGGAGTGGAAATGCTGTTTCTGCTGTGTGCTGCCCCACTGAGCTGAGCTGGGGTCGTTCCTTGGCCTGTGCTTGTGTTCTCTTCCTGCAAGGATTTGACAGGGGCGTGTTCCCCCTCTCACTCCTTGCCAGGGTAATTATTGCCCTGAGTCCCTCAGCAGGATGGATTCAGTGGGTGGAGAATCTTTTCCATAGCAGCTCATCAGCGTGGGGCAGCCACAAACTTCATATGGCCTGTTAGAAATCTGAAAATAAATATTTTAGCTAAATATTCCTGCAGCTTTCATGGAGAGTAATAACCCACAGTAGTTTAAATTACCCACTCAGGATTTGGAAATGGGTCTGAAATCACCATGTTTTCTTTACCCAGTGATGAAGTACACAGTGCCTGATCTTACAAGAGCATTGATGACAAAATTCCCCTCAAGGCAGGCTCAGACTGCCCCAAAGAGAGCTTGTGCAAACATCAGTGCCATGTTCTCCATCAGCAAACCATAGAACGGCGAGTCATGGCTCTGGTTTCTCAAAAATAGACCTTTTTAGGACTGAATTCTCAATTTAATGCACTGTATAAGCCAAAACCTGAACAGCAAAGCAGCTGCTTGTGTGGTAAATAAAATGTGCCTATGAAAGATGTGGTGGTCACTCTTCAGTTAAGCAGTACCAATCTCCTCCAGGTACTGGAAGGATATTTGCAGTCTTGTTTTTAATGGGGGTTTGATTTGTGCAGAGAGGACCAAATTAAGCCTGTGTGTACAGAGGGTGAAAATCACCTGGTGATCTTGAGCCTGAAAAGATTCCATGTCCATCGTGTATCCCGTGTGTCCTCAACTTCCTCCAGCTCTGCCCTGGGGAGAGGAGGTCACAACACATCCCACCCTCTTGCATCTGCTCTGCCCCCCACAAAGCTCCTCGGGGCAGCCCAAGGCAGTGGGGGCTCCAGCTCGGGATGAAAGAGCAGAGGGAGGGTGGGAAGTGCCAGTTGTCCCTTGGGAAACAGCACAAACCCCGGGCGTGTTCCCAGCACCGACAGCAGCCGTGGGCACCAGTGCTCTGATAGCCCAGCGTGCCGAAACCATCAGCCCAAACCCCCTGGAGCTTGTGGGGACCTCCAAGCCCTGGAACAGCTCAGCCCGTGGAAGGAATCCCTGTTAGTGAGAGGTGTCCCATCTCCTCCACTCACCCAAAAACCCTCTCATGGGAATACAGCAAATGTTCAGCTTGGGAGTGGTGAGGTGGCCACGTCCTCTGCGGCAGGGACGGGCTGTTCTCAGCTCTGTGTGTAAAGCTGGGGGCTGGGGAGCCTCTCAGGTCACCGAGGGGTTTTTGACTATAAATTGCAGTTAGTCATTATAAATATAATGACTACTTTAAATAAAGTAAAAATGGCTGCTCGAAATTATTCTGGTGTGTTTTTAAAGGAAAAAAAAAAAGAGAAGTCCTGTGGTATTTTTGGTGTGAAATAGCTAAGTGCAGGGTTACAGCCTGCCAGGGAGGCATTTTGTTTTCACCCCTGTCAGAGGATACACAACATGCATTCCCTTTTTCGAGGCACTCTTCTAGCCCTCCCTCACAGAAAAAGCTGATTACAGCCATCTCAACTCTTGTCTCATAACTGTTTGCAGGTGGACACATCTTTTTTTGTCAGGATGTGGCTCATCCCGAGTCTCTGGCAGGAATTGCCCTCACATTATGTGGGAGGAAATCATTCACATTACCTGACATTAATCTGGTTATCAGGGATATAATAATCTAATCTGGTTATATATCAGGGATACAACTCTTTTCCAAGGGGTGGTACTTTGCAATCTGTCTAAAATTCAGGATTTGAGCCAGAGCTTCTGTTCCAAGTGTTAATTTTAAAAGGCTCCTGGGTGAGAGTTTGGGAAGCTTTGTCACCCTTCTCTGCTGATAAGTTGCACTTCACATCCACACAAACTACTACATAATGGTAACAGCGTGTCCTGCATGTACAGCAAACCTCAGAATAACAAGTTACACGGTGGGAAATGCTGGCTTTTATGAGCAAAAAATCAAATAGCCACGTCAGGATTAAACACGAGGAGCTGGATTTCTGTGTGTGTGGAGTTCTGAGGGACTGGTGAGCGCAAATGGAGAGTTACTCTCAGTTTGGGGGGTTTGTTTTTTAACCTGTGGCACAGGTTCAAGCTGTGCAGTTGGCTCTTGGCTGTGCTGCTGACACCAGCTGAGTGTGGGGCCCCCCTTGTTACACACCCTGGTGAAGCCTCTCGGATTGTATCGACATAATGCTGCGTGTTATTTCAGGTTTGTAGCAGATACATGAAATTCCATCAGTGATGAGAAGTCCTGGAGCTGCTGCAGGGCGGGGAAGGAATTCCCAGCACAGAACCAGAGCACGAGGTGCCTGGGGAACCTGAACCCTGTGCACTCACATCGCTCCTTGTTTTCTGGGCTTTTTAAGGAAATGTTTCTTTGTTGACTTTAATTTAGAGTAAGATAAACTGGAACGAATGGCATTTTTCATTAAGGGATCGCTTTCTTTTGTAGCCTTAGGCTTTCAGTAAGTTTTCCAGCAGGGTTTGATGGTGGTAGTTGCAGGCAGGCAGTGTCTCAGCTCTCCAGCTGCAGGGATATCACTCCTTTGTCACTCGTGCCCGGCCCTGGTTTGCTCTGCAGATTCATCTTAATGGATCCTTTCTCTTGCCTCTCAATAGGTGCTGTTGTAGAACAGTCAGAGTAGGAAACCAGAGGCCAGGCCACGTGGATCTGGGAGGATTCACGCTGTGCCACGGGGGTACAGGAGGGGTTGTTTGTTCCCTGCCTGAGCTTGGAGAAGCTGTGGCTCTGGAAAGGCCTGGGGATGATCCCGAGGGTGCTGCTCCTGTCTGGTGTCAGTGGGAATTACTGGGGAGGGGCTCTGGGAACGGGTCTACTCTCCCATGTCTTGGGGCTGGGAATTACTGTGGGAGGCTTCAGGGAGCAGACACAACCTCCATTGCACCTCGGGGCTAGGAAATACCGAGGGGGCTCAGGGAATTCATTCACCTCCCGAGTTTCAGGGCTGGGAATTACCAGGGGTCTTTAGGAATGGGCACACAGCCCCTCCCATTGCCTCTGGGCTGGGAATTACTGGGGGGTGGGTGGGGAGCTCAGGGAATGGGCACATATCCCCTGTATCTCAGGGCTAGGAATTACCAGAGGGGCTCAGGGGAATGGGCACACACCGTCTTCCAGTGTCCCAGGGCTGGGAATTACCAGGGTTCTCAGGGAATATCGCCTGTATCTCAGGGCTGGGAATTACCAGGGAGGTTCAGGGAATGGACAGACAGCACCCGTGTTTTGGGGCTGGGAATTACTGTGGGGTGGGTGGGGAGCTCAGGGAATGGGCACATATCCCCTGTATCTCTGAGCTGGGAATTACAAGGGAAGGGGCTCCGGGAAGGGGCAGACCCCCCCCAAACTCGTGTCTCAGGGTGGGAATTGCGGGAGGGGGGCTCCAGGAAGGGGCACACACCCCTGTACATCAGGGCTGGGGGGTCTCAGGGAATGGACAAACCCCCAGTCCGTGTCTCAGGGAGGGAATTGCGGGAGGGGGGCTCCAGGAAGGGGCCCACCCTTCCCGTGCCTCAGCACTAAAAGGGTGTGTGTGGGGGGGGTCAGGCTCACCCTCCCCGTGTCGCGGGGAGTGTTCCCGTCCCTCAGGGAGTGGGGGCGGGCGCCGCTTTGTCCCCGCCGGGCCCTGCCGGCGGACGCGGCCCCGGCTGCGGCTGCCACGTCCCGGGGGCCGGGCCGTGCCGGGCGGGGCGAGCGGCGGGGCGGGCCCGGGGCCTGCGCGGTGCCCGCTCCGGGGGGCGCGGCCCCGGCGCCTCAGACAGCGCGGCCGCCGGGCGGGAGCACCATGTGCGGTGAGGACGGGCCGGGCCGGGCCGGGGGCGGCGGGCAGGGCCGGGCAGGGCCGGGTGTGCTCCGGCCGGCCGGGGGAAGGAGGCTCCGGGCGCTGCCGCCACCGCCTCGGGGGTGGCGAGCGGCGCCCCGGCCCCGTTATCCCGGCTGTTATCCCGGCTGTTATCCCGGTGTATCCCGGGTGCCATCCCGGTGCCATCGCCCTGGTGGGGAGGGGAGGGGGCGGCTCGCTCGTGTTAATGCCCTGAAAAGACGAATTGTCCCTCAGCGGTGACAGAACGTGGCCCCGGCGGACAAAAGGCCCCGGCGGCTCGGACGGGGCCGTGCGGGGGTGCCGGGGCCGGGGTGGCTCGGGCAGCCCAGGCGGGGGGCCGGGGCCCCCGGGCTGTGGGGGTCCGGGGACAGCCCCGGGCTGTGGGGACCCGAGCGCCGCTGCTGCCCGCCCGGGGGGCTCAGCCCTGGGGGGGGTTCCTTTGGGGCTTTACAACTTGTGATACGGGGGGTTCACTCGGCTTTGCTCGGAGCAGGCTGGGGCAGACGGGGAGGGGGTCCAGCCGGGGATCAGGAGTGCCCGGGGCTGGGACCAGCTCGGGGCAGAGCGGCGGAGCCTCCCCGAGCTCAGCTCGGGACACACCGGTGGATCCTCCCCGGGTGAGCAGCAGGTCGGGCCAGCGAGGCCGGTCCTCCTCTCGCCGAGGTCCTTTCCACCCCATTTGCTGTATTAGTACAACCACTCCGCCTCTTCTTTTGGACGCAGGAATATCATTGATGCTTTCTCTTTCTCTCCTGTCGTCTTCACGTTTTTTTTTCCATGCATATCTCTGCAACAGTGATCTTTTGGTTCTTCTTGTTGTCACTCAGCATTTACCTTCTCTTTTTTCGGTAGTTTTATGTGCAGAATCAAAGTGATGCTCTAAGCAAGATTATGGGGTTTGTACCTAATGTGCAAGTTGCCATTTCTCTCATTGTTTATTTGGGATTGAACTGGCATCACCTTCAAACTCCTCCATTGCCTGGCCAGCATGTCCAACTTCGTGTCCTCTTTCAGGACCTTCTTTACCAGGGAGCTGGGAATCAGTTCTCTTTGTCAGTCTTCCTTTTGAATAGAACTCATGTTGTATTTCTGTAAATTGTGTTTCTTATTGTACATCTGCCCTTGTCAGAGGAAAGTGAAGGTAAGGCGGGTCAGAAATGCACACCCCAATTTGCAGTCAGGTGGCACCAGCTCTCTCTTCAGCCTACTGAAAATACTAAAGTGTAAAGCCATCGAAGACACAATAGTTTCCACACCAAAACCAAGTAAAAATTCAGTGAAGATTTGAGCTTCCCTTCTTATGGAAGTTGTGGAGCACTGTGAAGAGGCCATAAGGAACTCCAGCTTACATTTAACACTATGTTCATTTGTGTTAGAGGTACAAAGTGGAGCAAAGCTAAGAATAGAAGGGATAATTATTATTATAAATAGCTTGCTGCAGGAATAGAGGGATGGTTTGGGTGCCTCGTGCTTGCCTTATGTGAGGTCCAGCCTTTGAAATGTGCAGTATTAACTTCCTGCTCTTTGTCTTTTTGTGTGTGTGATAAGCCCCAAAAGTGCTGGGGGGAGTTACTTAGTTGTGTTCAGACTTAATGTGTTTCTCCTCTTTATGATATAAACAAAATTCTCCTTGGATATTGAAACATTTTATGAAGACCGTGAGAAAAGCATCAGTGATTGTTGACTCTGTTGCTGAGTCTTGTCCTGGGGGTCAGATCCCGTGGGGGGATCTGAGTTGTCTCTGCTGGCTGAGGCGATGTCTGGGAGCAGAGGGCCCTGATCTCTTGAGCTGTGGGCTCCACAAGGTCTGAGTAGCTGAGTTACACAGTGCAGTGGCAGCTGCACAGGCCTGCAGAATCCTCAGGCAGCATTTCTGGAGTAGAATGGGAAGTTGGGATATACGCTGCTTTGTCTTGCCTGGTGGGTCCCCTGCCTCCTTCAGAGTTTTACCCCATTCATCTCACACGGAAAGGTAGCTATTAAGATGAGGTTTAAAAGAAAAACTCTGACAGTGCTGCTATTGTCTGAATTCTCAGAGAGACTGAAGGGAGAGCTTCAGTTCACTCCATCAACAGCTTCAGCTTCCAGGCTGGAATTGCCAGCAGTGTTTTTTTCCCTGGTGTTCAGGTTTATGTGTGAGCTTACAAAGTCCCATGGTCTGACTACTGGACAGGTGAAGGAAAGGAGCCTCAGAGTTCAGCTCCTTGGTGTCTGACAGCAATACTGCAGGTGTGCTGGGGTTCTGTTTTTAACAGTGTTAGTGAAAAGTGGTGTTTGCTCTTGGTGTGTATTGGAAACTTGCAGTTTGAAGACCTGGCCAGGTGTAAGTTGGGTGTGCTTTGGTCTGAATGCACCAAACCTGTTCAATGGCATCCATGAAACAGTTAAGAAAACAGGTTTTTCAGGGTAGCCAGGCTCGATGGACTGTTCTGTAAATCAGTAAACCTTGTTGTATGCTGTCACTGGTTTTAATGACAAAAGGGATTGTAGAATTTAGGTCTTGTGTTACTAGTGATTACTGAGGATAAAAATGGGCTTAAGAAAGACTTGAATTTCGGGTTTTGGGGTTGCCTGTACAACAGTGGGGGTGTCCCTGGGGTCTGCCCTTCTCTGATCCAGGGAGCAGTGGTTCTTGCCCAGAGTGAACCTCCAGAACTGATGCTCTGGTTGTTTGGTGAGACAGGAAAAACCTTTCCCTTTTTAGCTGGGAGAGAGAGGTGTGTGCGTGGGCAGCCAGAGGAGCGTCCGGTGGGCAAGTGTGGATCTCCACTGAGTGGATGTTTTCCTACTTTGCTTTTTTCTCAGCCTGGAAGTGATGGATTGGGTGTAAACTCTGCCCTGTGCAGCTCTGACATCACAGCGAGGTTGGGTCTGGCCTTGTGCTCCTCACACTGGGCAGAAATAGCCAGGGTTGGGTACACAGGGGTTGGCACTTCCCTGAACTGCAGGTGACAGGAGCCCTGTGGGCTGAGCATCCCTTCTGGGATAAAGGATTCCTTGGAATTGCCAGGGGGATGTCCTGTGGAAGTGGTTTAACAATAAAGGGATTTGTGAGTAAACCCAGCCTGAAGGGCTTCTCTGCTTTTGTAGGAAAAGGGTTAGGAGAAGCTGTTCCTGAGTAACTCCAGGTATTCAAGATCCTGGAGAAGATCATTTATCTGGAAGTAGTGATCCATTTCATTTGCCTGCGAACTCCCCATGAAATAAAGGAATCTGAGCTCCATAAAGGTCATAGGAAAATGAAGTTCTCAGGAAACGTATTGTGATTGTCAGCTATAGAAATCAGGAACATCCATGTGTTAAAAGTTCTATTCTGTTAAAAATACCGTCTGTGTATAGGGAGCTCTTTGTGTGGCTGACAGTAAGAAGGCCCAGGATTTGGGCTTGAATGTTAAAAATCAGCTCTCAGAGAGAGTCGAGTCTCACAAGCTGCCAGATGCCTGTTCTGGTGGTTCCCCAGGTAAGGTTTTTAAGACAAACCTGCAAGAAAGGAAATCTTTTATGTTGCAGAGTGTATTGATCAAGATGTTTCACTTAAGGGAAACACAGGCAGGGCTTCCTACCGTGGATTGCAGTGTGATTCAGGAGCTGTCTGATAAGCTGACATGCTTTGAGCGAGGCTTTTCAGTCCACGTGTGCCAAGCCGTGTGTCGGGTGAGTCGTTCAGATGTGTCATTAAGCTGAAATGCTTTATTATGTTGTGAAGTGTGAGTGCTGTTCTAATTCCCAGGTGTATCAGTGTCAAGTCCTGAGGTTTCAGTGTGTTCCAGCCAGGGCTGTTGTGTTTTCTGAGCCTGTCAGACATTCCTGTAGTGTCTTTGCTGCTGTTTTCTTTCAGCTGGGAATTCCCACTCCAAACAGTGCTGGACGAGAGGGAAGTTCACAGGGCTGGTTTTTTGCTTCCCAGGTCATGTGTTTCAGCTGGAACAGCGCCAGCTCAGGGCTTGTCAAGGTAGAGTGATTAAATGTCATTAAATGTCACATACATCCTGGTTTTCTGGAATACTTCCTCCTGCTGGCCCGCTCCACAGCCCGAGTTCCAGAGGGCAGGTGTGGTGTTGTTACTGAAAAGCCCTTGTGTGGGATGGTGTCTCAAACCAAAACTGCTCTTTTTGGGTGTGCTGGGCCCCTGAAATTCCTGGTTCTGGGAGCGTTCTGCTCGGATTTTAGGTTTGAGCCTTTTCAGCCCCTGACAGCTGGGCTGGCAAGGGGGGATGAGCTGGGGATGCCCCAGGTGGGACCCTTGGATTTACCTGGGAGTTTCATCCAAGCCAGCGTGTTCCCACTGAGTGCTGTGATTTCAAGGAGCTGTCACTCTGACAGAGGGATTGGAGCTTCTGTGAGAGCCCTCACAGCTGGGGGCTCCCCATCCCCTGACAAAGAGCTGCTCATCCCTGCATCGAGTGCACTGCTTTGATGAGCACAGGGAGGGAGAGAACAAACCTTGAGGGGTCGTGCCTCAGATATTCCTGGATAACCCAACAGTTAAGTCAGTGAAAACCCTGGTGTTGAAATGTGCACTCAAACCTTCCCAGCTATGAGGAGTCACCTCGTTACAGGATGTTTGAAAAGGAGAAAACGAAATGCATTTGTAAGTATTTCCAGTAAATGAAACTTATTTACACATAATTCTCTATGATAAGTGCCATAAATGGGTGATAAGCCTTCCAATGCTGGAGTTTAGCTTGCAGATTAGTAAGGAGTGTTTTGGAAGACCTGTGTCCTTTTACAGGAGCCTTATTGTCCCATATTTTACTTTAATTATGTGTCATTTTTACACTTTCTATTTTTATTTCATTTTTTCCTGTTTCCTCTAAGGTGCATTTCAAACCTCCTTGTCTTACTTCCATTTTCATTTGCAAAACCTGCTGCTCACAGGTGAGTTCTTAGAATTTGGTTTTCCCAGGGGCATCTCCATTTATCACTCCAGCTATTTTCCTCTCAGGATCTAAGAGCTGAACTGAGTCAAAATGGAATCTTTCAGTGTTTACAGAGTCTGGTTGTTTGGGTTTTTTTTTGAGGAGTGTCTCTGCATATTTCACATCATTAACAGTGTATTTGCATTTCTTCTGATTTCCTTACTTTTCACAGTCTGTGTTTTCTGATAAGAGGCACTGAACTCCTTGGGTTGGGTTTTTTGGGGGTTCTTTCTGTAGCACTCTTAGTCTTGGGTTCAGATTTTTTTTCACAGGCCTCCTGAATAATCTTAATGTAGTTGTGCTGCAATTAATAGACATTTTCAGTGCCTGAGACAGAGTGCCAAGTTGGCTGCTTTCTGGAGGGATGTTTCGTGTTTGTTTGCAGCACAGGCAGGAATAAACACTCTGGTTTTCCCTCTCCTTCCAGAGGAGCCATCCCTTCCTGAGGGAAGGCCTTTTCAGCCCTGCACTGCCAGCAGTTGTGATCCCTGACAAGGAGTCAAGCTTGGAGCTGTTGGTTGGGTGTTTTTTTGAGTTTAGGTGTGACTGAACTTGCTAAACTGTGCAGAGGAAACGACTTCTCAAGGCACCGTCTGAATTGGGTTCAGATTTACCACAGGTGTCCAGCCCTGCCTGGAGGGAGACAGTTCTGCTTTTAAGCCTTTTTTTTTGTTTTTTTGTTCAGAATAAGTTGCAATCCAAGTGCCAGGAGTGGGATGGAGACTAAAATGTTCATTTAGCATTTAAAAAGAAAATATTTTATGACAGGAAAATGAGTTTCTGCCTAAAAACTGTGCCCATCTGTGGAGTGAGACAGTTTTCAGGAGGATTTGATTTCAGAGGGGCACCAGCCCAAGGTGGGCTGTGCTGTGCTATCTCCCTTCCCTGGTGGCCCCACCCTCCAGCTGTGCCCCTTTTCCCAGTTCCAGATGTGTGGGTGGGTGCTGGGGAGGGGACACACAGGTGAGGTGACACCCTGGGTCCCCCTGTGCTTCATGGAAAACATCCTCATTTAAAATGCGACGTCATGGCCTGGAAAGGAGTTGGGGTTTGTGTGTGGTGGTGACACAGGGGCAGTGCCTGCCATCCCACAGTCCCAGAGCATTCCCTCCCACCCTCATCCCTGCCATCCCCCTGATCCCAGAGCATTCCCTCCCACCCTCATCCCTGCCATCCCACAGTCCCACCCTTGCCCACGCCGCTGTCTGCGAGGCTGGAGACACGGACAGGGAGCCAAGATGGGGTATGAGGTGGCAGAGCAAATCCCTCAGTGACCTTGCTGTTCCACGCTGCTTCCCCTGCAGCTTCCCTGCAGGTTCCTCCTCTCCCTGTGTTTACACATCCTCGTGTTCCATGCCCAGGCTCCCCGAGGCTGTCTGGCCCTTTCCCTGGCAGCCTGTCCCGGTAGGGAAGAAGGGCCTGCTCTGTGCTCCGTCAATGGGCTCTTGTGCCTCTCACCCCGCTGCTGTTCCCCGGGAGGGACGTGCAGGAGCCAGACTGGCCACTGAGACGTGTCCAAACCACCCTCAGGCTCCTCATCCATCCCTGCTCCGGCAGATCCCGCCCGAGCGGCTGGGCTGGTGTGCCCTGGCAGTGGGATAAGTTCCCAGGGAGCTGTACCCGAGTGGCTGTGCCACTCTGAGGTGGCTGAAATGCCACCAAGGGGGTGCAGAGGTTCTTCTGGAGAAGAGTGTGATGGGCCCAGCACCACCCAAACGAGGTGTAAAGCCCCAGGGATTGGCTGGGAACGGGACTCTGAGCTTGGCATCCGGGGTACATGGAACACAGAGGGAGGTTCCAAGTCAAATGATTTAGATGATTTAAAAAAAAAAAGGCAAGCAGTGTTTGGGGTTCTGTAATTACTCGTGGTGGTTTGAATTATTCCTTCTGGAGTGACTGGGCTTTGGATGTCCTGGGAAGTATCAGGGGCTGCTGGAGCCCAGCTCTGGGGTGCCTGTTGTCTCTGCTTTATGGGAACTTGTTTTATGTGGAACTCTCCCGCTGCACTGGGTGTCTGTTCAGAGAGAGGGGCTTTCCCAGCTCCTGCTGTAAGACCTGGAGCCATTCAGAGGATTTGGGGTGTCCAGGATGTAGCTGAAATGTGCTGTCCTTTAGCCTGACAGCTACTCAGAGTCAGCTCACTTTAAACAGGAGGCTGCTGTTTGCCTGAAGAAGGCAATTTTTAGAAGCAGAGTGAACGAAGTATCTCGAATTGGAAAGCTGTTTTTGTGCCCAGGGGTGGGGATGAGGATTTGGAGATGAAGGCATCCTTCCCAGGAGGCGTTTGGTGGTTTGCTGCTCTCGGGGTTTTACCTGCTGAGCTTTAATCTCTGTGTAAAGGTCTGTGCTCTAAAAGCCATGTTGGGAGCACAGTTTCTCCCATGGGTAGAAGTTTGGGAGCTGTATGGCAGCACTGGCAGGAAGGTATCAAAGATGTCTTTAAAAGGTACTTTGGGTTTGTGTGTGTGACTGAACTCCGGTCTCAAGGGGTTTTGATAAAGCCTCTCAAATGGCAAACCTGGAATTCCCAGTCCCTCACACAGATGGGTGTTTGTGTGAATCTGGTCTCACTTTTACCCCACACAGATATTTTCTCCTTGCAGATGTTACAGGGTGAAACTGGAGGTTTCAAGGATGGGTATTTCTGGCACCCAGTAAATGTCTTCTCCTCCTACTGCTTCATGGTGGCTCCAAAGGAAACGGTTCTGAGCTGGAGCCAGGGTTGGCATTAGAGATGGAGGAATTTGTGTGTCCCCATCACTGCTTAAAATAGAAGCAACGATTCATCTTCCTCTGCAACCCCCGGGAAAAGGAGCTCCATTAGTTTGGGGGAGTTCGTTTGCATGAGTGAAATGATGTTTTTCTCAGTGAGTTTGTGGGAGGAACCTGAAGAAAGCCACTGAAGGAGGAATTCTTTAGGAGGATGGCTCTTCAACGTGCAGAGCTCTGTGTTAGTGAACCCTGACTTTTTCACCTGCAGGGAGGAGTTTTCTGTCCCCTGGCAGCTCGTCCTGTTGTGTAGGTCCAGCTCACGGGGAAATTGTTCCTCCCATCACCCCCAGGCTTGTCCTGCTCAGATGCTTTCAGAGTCAGGAGAGGGATGAGGGTGTTTTGTGGGTAGCTGTGGCCTGGTAAATGTTAGTGACATCTCTGTGGGGCTGAAAAAACGTGCTGGTGAAAACTCCCAGCAGAGAGTTCTTGGGACGAAGCCTGTTGGAGTTCTAACTTAGTGCACATGCAAAGGAGCTGGCACATCCAGAGCTTCCTCAGCTGTGGGTTTGTTGTAAGACTGTTCTCTTTTCCCCAAACAGGGATCTTTGCTTACCTGAACTACCATGTGCCCCGGACGAGGAGGGAGATCCTGGAGACCCTCATCAAGGGGCTGCAGCGGCTGGAGTACAGGGGCTATGACTCTGCAGGTACTTCTCTCTTCAACAGCACTGCCTCTTTTTTTGGAATTACGGCTTGTAAATGAAGGGTTTTGTGGTGTAATTGTGAATGGTTTCTGCTGTCTTCTTCTGCTGTTGGAGAAAACTGAAGCATGAAGTGGATGTGCCTGTGAGTGGGTAGTTTAGGTTTGGATTAACTTTCAATATACAGATTTCTATAAACATTCTTGATGTCTTTTTTTTTTCTCCTCAGGCTTTAAAAATACTGACAAGGGTGGTAAAAGGAAAACTTAGTTCTACTCTAAGGGGTTTTCTTGCCTGTATGTGGAGGGAGAAAGGGCACTGAAAAAAGGGCAGTATCTGTTTACTTAAAATACTGCAATAACTTCTGCACTTCACTCTCTTTCTCCGTGTTCCATGGTGGGGCTTAGGTGTGGGACTGGATGGTGGAAACGACAAGGACTGGGAAGCCAATGCCTGCAAAATCCATATTATCAAGCAGAAGGGCAAAGTGAAGGCCCTGGATGAAGAGGTTCACAGTAAGTATCTCCCCTTCCTCCTTTGCCTGCCCTCTTCCCTTGAGCTGCCCTCTCACCTCCTTTGTGTTTTGGATATCACCTGCTTCACCCACAAACACTGTATTTCTGAGTAACCCCTGTGTGTAGAGCCAGGGGTGCAAACACTCACCCTTGGGCTGTGAACACCCACCCAGTGACCCTGTGCATGCTGGGGGGAAAGGTACAGAGAAGCCCTGATTTCTTGAGACAAATCAGTCTCACCCTGTTAAACAGATCTGAAATATGTTTTAAAAAGGACCTAAAATCCTCCAAACAAAACTAGTCCTTAAGATGAGAGATAATTATCAAGACCTAGAGCTTGAGCAGAAAGGAGAAATGCTCAGTAACTCACCAGCTGGATTTTAACTGTTCACATGTAACACTTGTCCCAGCTCAGTCTGTCCATCTGGGGGGTGATGGGCTCTGCAGGTGGCTTTGGGAAAGCACTGGTGTGTGAAACTGTCCCATTGTGAGACCAGGGAGTGAGGGTTCTGCAGCTCTTTCTGCCTCTCTGTGTTCCCTGGATTTAAATGTTGAGGTCATTCAATCTGAGCTCAGTGCAAAGACACACGGAGCTGTTGGGAGTGGGACACGGGTGGGTGTGTGAGGGTGGTGGGGAGGTGCTGTTCAGAGCAGTCAGGATCTCTGCTTCACATCCCAAAGCTGCTGTGTTGATGTCATTCATGTCTCTTTAACCCATTCTTGTGTTAACCTCAGGGGCAGAGTGTGGTGTGTCACAGAGAGAGGGGGGTCAGTGTCCTCTGGGTGTCAACCAGGAGCCAGAAAGGCCAGATGAGGTGGGGTGTGTGGTACAGAAACAGGAGAGAGAGAAAGGATTCCTGAGGAAGAAACCTTTGTCAGCTCAAGAAAAGTTGCAACATAGTTTTAAAGGGGTTGTGGAGACACTTAAGGAACAAAAGGAGTATTTTTTCCCGAAGAAATGTTATTGCTAATGGTACATCTTCTAGAGACAGAGGTTAGGGATGAATCAATAAGTGATGTGTGACCCTGAGGTGGGCTGGCACAGTCACAGGTGACAGGTCACAGGGGCATCCTGAGAGATAACAAGGTTGCATTCTTTCTTAAGGGTTAATTTTGTGTTTTGGCAAGGTGAGGAACGCAGGGTGATTGCTTGTGTCCATTCTGGATCCCTTGAAACACCCTGATGTTTTGGTTGGACTTGATAATCTTAAAGGTCTTTTCCAGCCCCAGCCATCCTGTGATTGAGTCCTGTTGGATTTGCTGGTTCTGTTTCCCCACCAGCATTCCTGTCCTGTGATCCCCGGAGGCCTGGGGAGACTCCCACCTTGCCTTGGGGGTAAGGACAGCCCCTCGGGGCTAAAACCTTCTCCTTCTGCTGCAGAGCAACAGGACATCGACCTGGACATCGAGTTTGATGTGCACCTTGGCATCGCCCACACGCGCTGGGCCACCCACGGCGAGCCCAACCCCATCAACAGCCACCCCCAGCGCTCCGACAAGAACAACGGTCAGTGCCTGGGGGTGCCTCGCTCCAGGGGCTCCTGGAGCCTCTGCAGGAGCTTCCTGCTGCCTCCTGTGCCCAGGAGGGGTGGCTGGACCCCAGCAGGGGGTTCGTTCCGTGGTGCTGAGCCCAGCTGAGGTGAAGCCGCAGGGGTTGGACGGGGTGTTCGGCCACGGGGTGTGTTCCCTGCAGGGCCTGACCCCAGGAAGGGTGGGCACAGAGCAGGGAGGTGAAGACAACAGGAAATTGGGTGGTGAGAACTCTGATGACTGCTCCTTGGAGCGGCATTTTATATGCTTTTTTCCCCCCATTTCTTTCCGTTTTTCCCTAATCCCCGTGGCACAGAAGGGTTGGTGTGTGTGGGGCTGTCACAGCGTGGGCCGTGTTGGGTGTAGCTGCCCCAGGAGCAGCAGGGAGTTTAATTGCTCCCAGCACGATGGAAGGTGCCAAGTGCCTGAGTGACTCCAGAAGCTTTGCAGGATCTTGGGAGCCCTGGTCCCACCCAGGTCACTGTTATCCTGTGCCATTCCCAGCCACGCCAGTGGGGCAGAGCAGAGAATCCCAGCAGGATGTGAATCTGCTTTATTCTGCCAAGTACCTCTCCCACAGTGGAGCTCTGGTGTCAGTTCTATGGCTGTGGGCTCTGCTGCCAGGCTGGGGCTGGTGCTGGGGCTGAGCAGGGCCTTTCCTCTGTCCCCAGAGTTCATTGTCATCCACAACGGCATCATCACCAACTACAACGACCTGCGGAAATTCCTGGTGAGTGAGCCCTGAGTGTGTGTGGGAAACACCCTCCCTGCCTTCCCACTCACCTTTGCTCACACACACTTCCCACTCCCCCACCTGTATCCTCACACTCACTTTCCCACTCGAACTCCCCCACTCAAATTCACACTCCCCACTTGTCCCACTCCCCAGACCTCATTTCCACTCCTGCCACTCCCCCACTCCCGTTCACTCTCCTCCATTCATGTTCCCCCACTTGTATTTGCACTCACCTCCTCCATGGACTCTCACAGTAGCTCTCCTAGTCCTGAGTTAATCCCCTCACTCCCATCCCTCCTCACTCCCCCACTCCCATTCTTACACTCACTCACTACAGTGCTCACCCCCCCAGTTTACACTCCCCCCTTGATCCCTCATACCCCTGCTCCCACTCTCTGTTCACACTCTCTCTCTCATACCCCCTCATTATTCCACTCACTCTTTCCCCCTCCCCACTCACACTCACATCCCCCTCTTCCTCACTCCCCCACTGATGTTCTCACACTCACCCCTTTCCTCTCGCTCTCTTCCACTCTGCCCTCACTCCTGCTCCCTGCCCTGGGCTCCCTTCCTCATATCCTTGCAGTTTGAAAGGCAGGAAAGGAGGGTGAAAGGGAAATGTGAAGTGAGGAGAGAAAGAAGGAAAAAAATGAAAGGCGGAAAAGTAAAAGGAAGAGGAAAAGCAGAGGGAAGAATGCAAAAAAAAAAGATGGGGAAAAGAGGAAGGACAACTGCAGCGTGGAAGGATAAAAAACAAGGAAGAAGGAAAGGCAGGAGAGAAAAAGGGGAGGCAGAAAAGGAAAGAAAGGCAAGAAAAAGGGAAGGAAAAGGAAAGATGGGGAAGGTGGGAGCAAAGAAAAGGAAAGTCATGAGGAAAAGGTTGGAAAGGTCAAAGGGAGGGATAAAAAGAAAAGCAAGAAGAAAAGTTAGGAAAAAGGAAGGAAAAGAAAATGCAGGACCTAAGGGAGGAGGGAAAGGTGGGGGAAGGCAGAGGGCCGGTCACCCAACACGGGCTGTCACTGCAGGAGAGCAAAGGCTACGACTTCGAGTCGGAGACGGACACGGAGAGCATCGCCAAGCTGGTCAAGTACATGTACGACAACCGCGACAGCGACGACATCAGCTTCACCACCCTGGTGGAGAGGGTCATCCAGCAGCTGGTAATGCTGGCAGGGCACAGCACACCCCCCACACAGGCACTGCAGCACAGACACTGTGCCAGGGCAGCCTGGGCGAGGCAGCGCCAGCCCGTGCAGGGATGCTCTGGGGCACTTCTTGCCTCTCCTGCCTCGGGCAGTTCATCCCAGACATCCATTTGGGTTTCTTTACCGTTAGTCAGTGCTCATCTGGGAAATGCCTACACGTTTTGGGGGCACAGCAGCCCTTGGAGGCTGCCAGTCCCTGGTGCGTGGGGGGCTGAGCGTGGGAGGTGGGAGCTGGCCTGGGAGAGATCTTGTCAACGTGAGCCTGTGCTTCCAGTCCTTCCTGAAATCTCGGTCTGGGAGAGCTGCTGACCCCTTGTGGGAGCTCCACCACGGTTCCACGTGTCAGTCCGTGCCCAGTCATGTGCAGGAACAGGATCCACCACATCTGACCTCTCATCCCAGAGCACCTCATTCAGGGGGGTTTTTCAGTGATTTCCCTGCCAGGAGCTCTTGTAGCAACAGGCCAAGAACGTGTGTTTGCTGGCAGGTTTGGCTCACCTGTACATTCTGAGCAAACCCCCCGAAGTTTTGGTGCTTCTCTTGCCTTTGTAGGTCCCCTCCCTGCGCTCTGAGCTGATGCAGGAGCGGGTGGGTGGGTAACCAAGGCTGGCTGACTAGTGGCTCCCTGGGGCACAGAAGGCTCATTCCATGGTTGAGGATGCACTGCCCGGGCTCAGGGGAGGGACATCCTTCCAGGGTGAGGGGGCTGGAGCTACAGGTGGTTCTGGAGACGTCTGTGAAACTGCCTCTTTGGTGTCTCTTCCTTGTCCCCAGAAACATGGGAGCAGCTTCTATCCTGGCAATACTGAAAAGGTGCCCAGGCCTAACGTGGAAGGATAAACCGTTTGTGTTTCTCTTGTTCCAGGAAGGTGCTTTTGCCCTTGTGTTCAAGAGTGTTCATTATCCTGGGCAAGCAGTTGGTACCAGGTAAATGTTGTTGTGGTAGAGGTGGTTTTTATCACACTGTGTGTGCTGGGGTGAGAGTGGCTGTTTTTTTAGTTTCCTTTCTCTTGTTTCCCATCTACCATAACAGAAAATTCCCAGAAATACTGTGAAAATGCCTTGATAACCAAAAGTATCACACCTGCTCTGGTTGTGATAAAAAAAACCCTTTTTTTAATTTTTGTTGTACTCTGGTTGTGATTTGAAAGGAGATGGTTTTGTCTTTTGTTTGGTGCTTGCCATTGTGGCAGCACTTGGATGGCTCCTCCATTTGACCTGGAAGCTGGGCCAGCCCCCTGTTCAGGTTTTCTGCCTGACTTTAACACACCAACATCAGCTGGGCTGGTTTAGCCACGCACGTTCCTACACAGGTGTCGAATTGTGGTGCCTGTTTGTGGGTGTGGGCAGTGAGGAACAGCTCCTGGTTCAGGTGTCTGTGGGGCTGCAGTGACTCTTGCAGAGCTGTCTCCAACCTCCAGACAGATCCTCCCAGCCCTGTGCCGTGTGCGCTCCGAGATCCGTTCGCTCTGCACTCGTGTGTTTGCAGCGTCTGTGGGAGGCTCTGGCACAGCTGAGGGGGCTGGGGGGCAGCAGTGCCGGGGTGGGCTGAGGGTGGGCCGTGTCTGAGGCTGTGCTGCTGTGTCCTGCAGGCGAGGCAGCCCCCTGCTCATCGGCGTGCGCAGCGAGCACAAGCTCTCCACCGACCACATCCCCATCCTGTACCGCACCGGTGAGTGGCACCCTGCCCTGCCCAGCCACACCCAGGGCACAGGCACACATCCCACAGGCACCTGTGTGCCCTGGGATGCAGACTGGACTTTGGAACTTTCATCTGTGAATTGTAAATTAGACCATTGTCAGAGATTTCTTTTAAGTTTTTAGCACGTGCTCTGGCACCGCATCCCTCAGTCTTCCCTTTTATAATCAAGGCTTTAATGCTTGCAAGGAAATACCTCTCAATAGAATAAAGTGGAATCATAGGGTCACAGAATGGTCTGGGTTGGAAGGGACCTTTAAGGCCCGTCTCATTCCACCCCCTGCCATGGGCAGGGACACCTTCCACTAGCCCAGGTTGCTCCAAGCCCCGTCCAGCCTGGCCTTGGGCACTTCCAGGGATGTTAGAATAGTTCAGAGTAGTACAGGTAACTGTATAGTTAAACTTAAATACTCAGGGGTATGTTCTGTGTGTGGCATGTTGGCATTCCTGGACCTGGCTGTTTCCAAGAACAAAAATGACACAGCTTTATAGGCTGGAGGCTTGGCATGATCCCAAACCTTTCCCTCACCCCCCAGCAGCATTTTGAAGCATCAGAATGCTGTCCCCCTTTGTGTGACAGGCTGTATTTAATCTGTATTTATGTCATCTGTCTGCCTTTGTCTCACACAAGGGCTTTGCCACTGCAGACACACAGCTGAACCCTTGCAAGTGAGAAGGGACTGACAATTACCCTGTAATTTGCTGTTGTCAGAAGGGTCTGAACCTGTTCAGTCCCTGGGCCCTGGACTTGTGTTCTGAGCAGTGCAGGGATCCAAAGGAAGTGATCCAGAGGAGTTGTTGTCCTGTGTCTTGCTGCTTCCTAACAGTGTAGCTGCTCCCTTGCTGCCAGAACCAGTGCCAGCAGCTTTGCCTCTAGGTTGTGTTGGATAATTAGCAGTAATCCTTTATGTATGTATGTAACACAGTGTTTATTTACTGATTGTCTGAAGTTTGGTTTGTTTTTGTTTTTGTTTTTGTTTTTTTTTCCCCAATTGCACTGCCAGCTGTACAATCTATGGATCATTCTTTTGATGGAATATCCATAAAAATGGAGGAAGGTGCCTACCAGAAAAAAGCTAATACTGGAAATTTCAGACAAATCCTCCAGTTCCTTAGGAGAGGAATCACAAATGAGACAAAGATGCATTGTCTCTTTAATATGTGGTTATTGCTTTCCATGTAGGGTAGTGAAACAAGTGGGATAACCAGAATTCCTTCTTGATCAGAAACACCACGAGCAACACACAGGGAAATCCACCCACCATCCCATTTCAAATATTGGGACATAATGCTCAGCATATGTGCAAAATTGATGACAGTGCATGTTCCCTGCAGCTCTGACTGCTGGAGGAAACAGTAAATTACCTTAGAAAATAAAGCTAGGAGGCTGCTAATAATCCTAAGGCAGGCATTCTCCAAAATTCCTTCTGGAATTCTGGTTGTCAGAGCTGCATCTTCCCCCCCTGACCGTGGTGTGAGGCTGAACTGCAGCCTCTGGTCGAGGCACTAAAGTTGGCCTTAGGCTGGAACTTCCTTCCCATTTATCAGGGTGAGCCATTTTTAATTCACACAAAGTACTTTTTTGAAAGGCCAGCCCATCATAAGTGAGGTGAGTTCACATCTGAAGCAGGGGAGCCTTTTTCTGTGAGGCTGAAGAACTGACTGCCCTGCCCATTTTTACTGGACCTGTGTTTATTCTCCATGGTGTCTCCACTTTTGATTCAGAAGGGAAAGAGTGAAGGAGTAAAGGATTACCTGTGTGTTGCTTCTCAATTCTGGTAAATGGGGGGTTGGTGCTGGAGAGCAGCAATCCAGATTATCTGTAAATAAATGGACAATCTGTGTACAAATCCATAGATAACATAATAACCACAATTGACTGATAATACTGCAACTTCCCAACCCCTCCTTGGAAATCACACACACAGTGCACGTGTCTGTGCACAGTAAGAACATGTTCCAGTTCCAGCTCAGTGTAGAATCTGGAATACAGGAAAGCAATGCAACATAATAAAGTCAATGCAGGGAAACGTTCTGTTTTGAGAAGCCAAATTTGCATGTTTTGATCAGGTTCTGGGTGCTTCTGTTGGGGAGTGGCCACTAACAAACAGCTCTGCTCTGTCCTGTCTCAACACCAAATCAGCCTGTCCTGTCTCAGCTCAACAACCAAGATGTTGTTCTCCTCATTTCCTGACTTAATAACTCAAGTGGAGGGCTCTAAATCCTTGGCTGATTGGACCTTTCTTCCCGAGTATCAACATGAAAGCAGTACTTTTGGTTTGCATTTTCATTTGCAGAAGTACAAATCCAAACACCACGAGCTACACTGACATCACTGAGTCAGATCAGTGTCCAGCAGGTGAAACAACGTCAGGATTATGGAACAAACACAGGATGGGGTAACTTCAGTGCTGTTGTTCTGCAGCAATAGCCACGTTTGGGTAGATAAGCTGATTAATCCACCCCCACCCTTCCCATGCCCTGCACAATGACTGGCAAACCACTTTGCTGGAGGCCAGTGCTGAGCAGTAGGTGTTGGGTCCTCATCTGCATTCCTGATGAGCTTCACCACTGAGAGGTGTTTTTTGAGGAGGAGGATGAGAGAGTACTGGGAATTGCCAGAGTGTTCCAGAAAGGATCCCTGGTGCATTTCTCCAAGGCTTAGCACAAGTTTTTCCAAAGCTTGACTCTCAGTCCTGTGTCCTCCAGCACACCTGGATCCCTCCTGGCAACAGCACAGGACCCACAGCAGGTCTCATTTTTGGGTAAGAGTGAGGTGGGTGTGTTTGATAGCACAGGAACAGCACTGAGCACTTAATCCTGGATTTCCTGAGCTGTGTCTGACCACATGAGCTCAGACAGACAGAGCTGGGTTTGGGTTACATCTGCCCTGCTCACTGGAGCACTGTGGTTGCACAGGTGGCAGCTCTGAAAGAATTTCCCCAGTGCTGAGAATAACTGACACAAAAAAAAGAGCAATCCTGCTCCATTTCTGAGAGCCTCAGGAGAGTCAGAGGCAGGAGAGGGGAGACACTCAAAATCAGAAGCAGGGCAGTTTGAGTGGGTAAATGGGGCTGCTCACAAAGCAGCTCACACTCTCTGCTGGTGGAGCCACACAGAACTTCCATTTGAGTTTTTGCTTACATTTTCCTCTCCACTTAAAGCCCTGCACTAACACTACACTTGCAGATTTAATTGGAAAGGACAGAAACCCCTTGCAAGCAAACTGAGAACAGGCACAGCACCAGCGAGTGCTGCTGTGCTGCCCTGTCCTCTCACTGCTCCATTCACTGTGACCTCCCAGAGGGATCAAAACAAGTGCTTCATGTTGGTACCGAGCCTTGGGGCCTCTGTGGGTCTGACCTGTGCTCAGTGTGCCAGTGTGGGCAGCTCCTGACCCTCGTGTCTTCCAGGGAAAGACAAGAAGGGAAGTTGCAACCTGTCCCGTGTTGACAGCACCACCTGCCTCTTCCCCGTGGAGGAGAAAGCTGTGGAGTATTACTTTGCTTCTGATGCCAGGTGAGGTTCTTCAGCATCTTTTAGTGTCTGTAAAAATCTGCTGTTTAAAGGTGAGGCCTTGAACAAGAGATGGCGAGGTTGTGGTTTCTCTGTGAATAAAGGAAATGATGTGTCTGTGGCCATTGCTTCACAAATATTAACAGAATCAAGGTTTCTGTTCAAGGAAGGAATGCTCTCCTTGGAGGAGTGGTGTTATCCTTCTTCAGGCACATCTGTTGATAAGATTTCCTAGTGATGGGAAACCTGAGAGAGTACTGACCTAAATTAACAGGACAGATGCTAATTATCAGGAAAATTGTATTGATTCTCTACACACATACAATTCCTTCATCATCAAAGGTGTCTTACTGTAATCCCAGAGGGAGGAGAGATTAACTTGGCTGCAGCCTTAGCAGAGCTTTTGGGATTCTCTGTATTAGGGAAATGAATGCTTGCTCCAGGAATGTAAAAATCCTGCAGTGGTTGACTTCTGCAGCTCTTTTCATCAGGGAATTTTGGAGAGTCTTAGGACACCCTGATGTGTCCTGGTTTTAAAGCTTTTCAGTGACTTGCTCAAGGTCAGGACAAAAGCTATTAAAATAGGGAGCTCAGCTGAGAGAGAGCACAGACTAAAACCTGGCCACAGGTGTCAAAGCCCACTGGTAATGCCAGTACTGACCCTCCCCAAGTAAACTGCAGGCAGGGGAGGCTTTTGAGAGTATCTAATTCTTGGGGTGCTTCTGAGCAGCTCTCAGTGGGCTGTAACAGTGGGGCCAAGCTGTCCCCAGTCCTACAGATGGGGAAATGGAGCCACAGTGGATTATCACTGGAAAAAACTGAGGGAGGACCCTGCTCCTCTGGTTGAGCAGCCTGTGTGCCAAGGCAGAGAGCTGTCCTGGCTCCACTGCCCAGCTCCTGATGGCCACATCCCATCGCTGCACACGCTGCTGTGCCTGAGGAATGCAGAGCTGCTCCTTAAAGCAGGCACTGAAATTAATAACGAGCTGGGTGGAAAAACTCCAGTTACACCGGCAGGGTGGGAATGCACTTTACAGGACTCGTCTGATTTTCAAGAGAAATTCCTTTGAAATGAGCGACTTTTCTGGAGTCAGAAGCCGTGTGTTGGGCTGGGAAAGGGCTGCAGCTCTGCTGTGGCTGTGGGAGTCTCATGGTGTGTGCTGTGTGCCCCCCCAGTGCCGTCATCGAGCACACCAACAGGGTGATCTTCCTGGAGGACGACGACGTGGCGGCCGTGGTGGACGGGCGTCTGTCCATCCACCGCATCAAGCGCACGGCCGGCGACCACCCGGGACGGGCCATCCAGACCCTGCAGATGGAGCTGCAGCAGATCATGAAGGGTGAGAGCTCCTGGGTGTCCCCTGTGCAGGTGCACAGACCCTCCCTGAAAACACGGATCCCTGAGGCAGGACCGAGTAGACCGGAGTGTTCAGGCAGAGCAGAGTGCTCAGTCAGGTTGCAGCATCTCCAAGGACAGAAGCGTTTGGACAATGCTCTCAGGCACACGGTGTGGCTCCTGGGGAGGGTTCTGCACAGGGCCAGGAGTTGGACTCGGTCATTCTTGTGGGTCCCTTCCAACTCTGCATATTCTGTGATGTCCCACAGCCTATCTGAGCACTTGGTCCTGTGCTTTATGTACCCTCATGGTGAAAAAAGTCCTTACATCTGCTGGGACTTTCCACTCTTGCTGTTAACACAATAATGAGGACAGTTGTGAGGCTGAGAATTTTATCTCCTGCTTGGAGCTATCCATTTTTTCCAAGATTGATCTCTAGCAGACTTGCCATTCCAGATCTGCCCCTTCACTGACACCTTCTAGGAACTGGAATCAAGCTCTCATGATGAGCTGATGCTTTGGCAGAAAAAGAAGTATCAGTTTAATAATCTCTGGCTGGTAACTGGCCTGTTAGTGACTCTGCTCCAGGCTTTTCCCTATAAAACACAGGAGAAATTTCAATTACCAGGAGGTAATTTAAAATTGAAGTTACCAGGAGGTAAAGTGTTCTGATTTGTTTCCTTTCTTGTTCTTCATAGGCAACTTCAGCTCGTTTATGCAGAAGGAAATATTTGAACAGCCAGAATCCGTCGTTAATACGATGAGAGGAAGGGTCAACTTTGACGACTACACTGGTAATTGAGATTGAGCCTCCCTCCTTTCTGACAGCTCAGTATGCAGCAGTTCCTCACAGTAGTTACAGTGGAGGGAGTAGGTGATGACGTGGGAGATGAAAACCTGGCTGGTGTAAGATGGTGTGTGTGTCACAGGGGGCCTCCGGAATTCCACGTGCTGGTTGGCAAGATCTTTTTGTGGCGGTTGCTTTGCTGAGTGGTTTGATGGAAGAGGTGACCTGGCCCCCCTAATTTTCCTCTTTGCATCTTCTTGCAGTAAACCTGGGTGGGCTGAAGGATCACATCAAGGAGATTCAGAGGTGTCGACGTCTGATCCTCATCGCGTGTGGCACCAGTTACCACGCGGGCGTGGCGGTGAGCGAGGGCTGGGCTGGGAGGGAGCGCAGCTGGGCTTCAGCAGCAGCCACAGAGTCACAGAACCACGGAGGGGCTTGGGCTGGGAGGGGCCTTAAAACCCATCCAAGTCCCAGGGACACCTTCCACCAGCCCAGGTTGCTCCAAGCCCCGTCCAACCTGGCCTTGGACACTTGCAGGGATGGGGCAGCCACAGCTTCTCTGGGCAACCTGTGCCAGGGCCTGCCCACCCTCACAGGGAAGAATTCCTTTCTGATATCTAATCTCAGTCTACCCTCTTTCAGTTTGAAGCCACTGCCCCTTGTCCTGTCACCAGGCACTGGTCCCAAGTCCCTCTCCAGCTCTCCTGGAGCCTCTCCAGGCCCTGGAAGGGGCTCTCAGGTCTCCCTGGAGAGTGCATGGTGTGTACCAGGCAGGTTAAGGATTGATTTCAGGTTAAGATGGAGCAAGTCAGGTAAATAAAGACGCTTGTGAAACCTACAAACACCAGACTTTCAGTTCACAGCAGCAGCAGTAGGAAAAAAAAGTTGAAGAACTTGAACTCCTACAGAAATGTTGCCTGTGGCTTTCGTGACTATGAAGGGCTTTAAAAACCAAAACCTGCTCACATCTTCCCAGAGGAATCCTGTTCTCCTCTCAGCAGTGCTGCAGAGCACAGCGATGGGAACTGACTGACAAGGGCCAGAAGAGAAAATGTTTGTCCCTCCTGATGAGCCCTGTAAGAGAATTCAGACATGGGCCAGCAGCAGCCTCTGGCTCGGCCTGGATATGGGTGCTGGTTTCTGAGTGTGAGTTGCAGCCTGACAGAAGGGCACCCTGTATTATATAATACATCCTGAGCATTATATAATGACTGAGACTGACTTGAGAACAGTCTCCCTGTGAGGGAGGAGTTGGTGCTGCCAAGGCAAGGCCACCTCACCAGGGGCAAGCTGGTGACTTGAGCGTGGGCCTACTGAGTGATCAAAACACAACCCAGCGCTGATCCTCGCTTGGGATTTCGAGAGTAATATTTTCCAGTGTGTGTGGCAACTAGAATGGCTTCTTTGTGCTGCAGACGCTTGGTTTTATAAACATGATGTCACTTGTGCCATCTCCCCCTACCAGACCCGGCAGGTGCTGGAAGAACTGACTGAGCTGCCTGTTATGGTGGAACTCGCCAGTGACTTCCTGGACAGAAACACCCCCGTGTTCAGAGACGACGTCTGCTTCTTCCTCAGCCAGTCAGGTACGCTCTCCCTGCACCACCTCCTGCCTGGGCACAGCAGGGAGGGAGGGAAGAGGCAGCAGGGCCAGAGCCTGGTGCTTGCCTGTGCTTTGTGAGGGGGAGAACTTGGCCCATGGGGACTGGAGATGGGGAGAACCAGAGGGGTTCTGCTCCCGTCCATCTGCGGGGTTTGGGTAGCCGGGGCTCACATGTGGTGACAGTGGTTTTGTTTCCTTTCTCTGTGAGGAAATATTCCATCAGTCAGCAGACTGAAACGTGCTGCTGAGCCCCGGGGAAAGGCAGCTCTTCTGAATGGTTTTAGTTCTCTGGTTAAAGCGCTGCCATATGGTGGATTGGAGCCACTGAAGAAACGAAACTATTGGACACAAACATCAAAAAATACAACAACCTTGGAATGGAGTAGGAGATAAAAGGCACACTGAAGCATAAAAAAAAGTATATGACGTGTATCATATTCATATTTTCAAGGAAAACTGCAATACAAAAATACATTGGTTTTTCTCTCTTAGTTGCATTTACCATTTCAGATTTTTATGACTGATCCTCAGCTGTGATACTAAAACTGGTCACTGCTTTATCCCCACAGGGTTAAAATACTCTTTTGGTAGCAACTTTTTGTTCTCAGTAACAAGTGTTTCAAACTATCCTTTTTGGGGGGCTCATGGTCAAGTTCTCCCTGGGGGGAACTGTCCCAGTCTGACAGGGAACACTCCTTAGGGCACTCGAGGGGCTCCATCTTCCCCCTGAAGTGGTGGATATGGCAACCTAACAAAGATTTTCCTGGAACCTGAGCTTGCTCACCAGGCAGCACAAACCCAAAGTGAATTCTGAGCTCAAAGAACTCATCTCCTGCCCCATGAATCTGGTTCTGGCCATAGATTCCCACCCTGCAGGACTTGCTGTAAGTGGAGCACTGAAAGAGGGACTGAACTAACCTCGGGGTTTCTGTTCTCTGTTGTCACCTCACATGTGCAGGACTCAGGGGTGTGTCCTTTTAGGACTAAAGCAAACTGGTGGCACTAGCAGGGATGCACAGCACCTTCTGTTCTTATCCCATCTCTGAGATCAGCTCACGAGCAGCTCCAGGCATCTCTTAAAACATTTTTCCCTCACCCTCCCTTCCCCAGGTAAATTTTTGTTAACCAAAAAAGGCAGAAAGTTGGGATTATTGAAGAAAATACCCCTTTTGTCCCCTTTTTCCTTGAACCACATCAAGACACTGACCTTTCCTTGCCCCAAATGCTGTTGTTAGGTTTTGTGTGTTCAGGCTCCAGACAGCACGCTGGGGCTGAGGGAGCTGCTGCAGGAGGCACAGACCTCTCAGAACACCTGGGGAAGGGGCTGGGTGCAGTGACAGCAGCACCCAGCCCCTCCCTCCTGTCCCTGCAGGGGAGACAGCAGACACCCTGATGTGCCTGCGGTACTGCAAGGAGAGGGGGGCCCTGACCGTGGGCATCACCAACACCGTGGGCAGCTCCATCTCCCGCGAGACCGACTGCGGCGTGCACATCAACGCGGGCCCCGAGATTGGCGTGGCCAGCACCAAGGTGAGGCCCAGCCTCCACCCCCCACTGGCTTTGCTGTTCCTGTCACTGCAGCCCCTGCTTGAGGGGCTTGGCTCTCACCTGGCTCCCCTGCTTCCCAGTCCCTTTTTTCCCCCGTTGCTCTCCGTCGTTTGTGGGGTTGCAGGTGTCGTGCCTGGCAACACTCTTGGTTTTCCCGTAGCTTGCAAAGCTTTCAATCTCTTTTAAAATGAAGCATTACGAGGAAACTGTGTTAAACACTGAAAACAAACGGATATCGGAGGGGATGGTTCCTAAGAGGCAAGAATTCTCTCTCTGCCATCATTTGTCTTGAGGTGCACACTCAGTTTAAACTCAAGTCTAAAGATTGAAAGACAAGATAATGGAAAGCTTGACTGCTTACAAGTCCCTCACTGCTTTACCAAAGAAACTCTGATATTAAGACTGTACTTCTGGCAAGTGGTGGAATGGTCTTTCACAAAATAACAGTGTCCACCTCACAGGATTATTCTGGCTCCATGTGCTGCAGTACAAAATAACTTGCTTTGCTGCGTTTCATTTTGATGATGTGCTTCTGCATGGTGAAATCTGCTTTGGTTTAGTTATATTTAGAGGCGAGATGATGTCAATCTGTTACATAAATTCAGCCAAAAACCACATTTGAGTTTAGTAGTTCATTGGGGAATTTGATCATGGAAAATTCACGAGTCTCTTACAAGAAACCCTTGAACGGGTTGTTTGTCCCTGTTGTTCTCACATGGCCCACAGTGCAGTTTGGAGATAAATGGCGTTTTTTTTCTCTGCTCGTGTGGGGAGTTACCAAAGTTGTGCATATTTGAAAAAGGAACTTGAAAAGGTTCTGCCCTCAGGTTGCCCAGAACTTCACTTTGAGAATATTCTAAACAGCCCAAGCATGTTAGTGTGGCTGCTTGGTGCTGTGGGCTCCTGTGACCTCCAGCTGCAGCAAAGCAGAGCAGCTCCCATTCCACAGCAGACTCTGGTCAGCATAACTGAAGCTTTCCTGGATTCCTCCAGAGCTGTTTAACTCTCCAGCAGAGCAGCGTGGAAGTTTGTTTGATCATTGCTTAGAAATGGGAGCAGAAATGCTACAAACCTTTAATCTTATTTCTAAGAGACTTCAGTCCCAGGCTGGCCCCAAGCCCATTTCATAATGTTTGTGTTGCAGGGACTTTAGAAGGCAAATTGTGCAGCAGCTGTTTGAGAGTGTCCCTCACGTGTTTCTGTGAATAGAATGGCCCCAATATGAGCATTTCACTGCCTGTGCAGGGGATTCTTCCCCACAGTCAGTGACACCATGGCCCTGTAGGCACAGATGGAGCCTTACCCAGGTGAAGAGTTCAGGATCTGCTCTTAAAGAGGGGAGGTGGGAAATCACTTACCTTGACTGAGGTCCAAAGGAATTACAGCTGGTTGTCATGGGCCCCCACTGTCCATCTCCAGGCAGTGGGTCTGCCCATCTCCAGTGTTTTCAGCATTTCCCTGCAGTGAAGAAAGACGAACTGTGTTCACAAAACAGGGTTTGGTAGTCCTCAGAGAATCTCAGAATGTAAAACCTTGGTTGTGGCATCTGACTGTCCTGGGGTGTGAGGAGATCATTGTGTGCCTCCCCTGGAGCTCTGCTCAGAGGAGCTTTGCCCTGGGAGTTTCGTGTTCATCCTCACTAAACTGGAACCAAAGCTGCCACTTGGTGCCACGTCAAGAGTAAAGCCAAGAGCTGGCCCGAGGATTTTACCTGGTTGGTGCCATAATGACACGTTTCCTCTCTCTCCCCCTCCTCCCCCAGGCCTACACCAGCCAGTTTGTGTCCCTGGTGATGTTTGCCCTGATGATGTGTGACGACAGGATCTCCATGCAGGAGCGGCGCAAGGAGATCATGCGTGGGCTGAAGGGGCTGCCAGGTAGGACACGTTTGCTGTGCTCACCCAGGGCATCCCCAGGGCCCAGCTGAGCAGTCACTGGGATTCTCACAATTTGGATTCTCCTCCTTCCTTTTAGACTTAATCAAAGAGGTGCTGAGCATGGATGATGAGATCCAGAAGCTGGCCACGGAGCTGTACCATCAGAAGTCAGTCCTCATCATGGGACGGGGCTACCACTACGCCACATGCCTGGAGGGAGCTCTGGTAAGAGATTTCCTTATTACAGAGCTGGTTCAAACACACTTAGCTTTGGACTCTGGATCTCAGTGCAGGGAGCAAGAAGGGACTACAGGAGTTGTGAATGCAGCTGACAGCTCTGGTGTGTGGCCAACACGCTGGGTCAGAGGGAGGGCACTGGCACAGGGTGCCCAGAGAAGCTGTGGCTGCCCCATCCCTGCAAGTGTCCAAGGCCAGCTTGGAGCAGCCTGGGAGAGTGGGAGGTGTCCCTGCCTATGGCAGGAGGTGGGACTGGATGGGCTTTAAATTCCCTTCCAGCCAAACCATTTCCAAGTTTGGCTACAAAGGGTGTGTTTTCCCCATTCACACTGGGAATGCTTTATTGTGACAGACTGGGGCACCCTAATAAATCCAGGTCTTTGATCTGTTGGGATGAGATTTCCAGAAACACTCACCATCCAAAGCTGAGTGTGTACTTTCCAAGCCCATAAATTGCAGTTTTTACATTTGAGGAGACTGTCGGATCCGAGGAGAGCCACAAAGCTTTAAAAACTTACTAAGTGGAAGAATCCACAGAGATGGTTAAAAAAAAAAAAAATCACAAATTTGCTCCCAGTTTTATGGATTTTTTTTTTTTCCCCCACCTAGAAAATCAAAGAGATCACCTACATGCACTCAGAGGGGATCCTGGCAGGGGAGCTGAAGCACGGCCCGCTGGCACTGGTGGACAAGCTGATGCCCGTTATCATGATCATCATGAGAGACCACACCTATGCCAAGTGCCAGAACGCCCTCCAGCAGGTCATTGCACGGCAGGTGAGGACCTGGCAGTGTTTGCAGGGCATCAGAAATGCTGCTTTTCATAGAGAAGCACTTCCCAGACTGTTCATTGTCACTGCCCGAAGCGTGAACCCAGTAAATCTTGTGAGCATTTCAAGAGCCAGTTCTTGCAGAAGCCTGGGGTGGTCTGGTTAACCCTGAAATACCCTCCAGGGCTGCCCAGGGGATGTGAAGCTGTTGGGTTCCCAGTTAAGTGATCAGCTTTTGCTGCTGATGCTCTGAACAGAGCGAGACAAGCACCTTCCAGACCTGCTTTGCTCCAACGTTTCCCTCTGTCTCAGGGGCGACCTGTGGTGATTTGTGACAAGGAAGACATCGAGACCATTAAGAACAACAAGAGAACCATCAAGGTTCCCCACTCAGTGGACTGCCTGCAGGGGATCCTGAGTGTCATCCCCCTCCAGCTGCTGGCCTTCCACCTCGCCGTGCTCCGGGGATACGACGTGAGTACAGCACTGCTTCCTTCTGCTCTCCTGTGTGCTGCCTGCAGGGCTGGGACAGCTGCCTTGGGTGAGGCTGGAAGGCTCTGGGGGCTGCCTGTGGAACTGCTTGAGCTGCTGGAAGGGCCAGGTTGGAGGGGCAGAGCAGAACTGGGAGGAGCCCAGTGCACGTGGCTGGGTCGGTGCAGTTGAGTGTCTGCTCTGGTAGGAGCTCACAGGTTCTGGAGGGCTGGCAGGGAGCTCACAGGAAGGTAACAATCCTCAGAAGGGCGTTTGCAAACAGTCTGTTGGTGTTAGGTACTTGGTCTTAATACAGACACTGGCCTCGACCTGCTATCAGTGACCTCTTCTCATTTGGTTTTGGACAGAGGAGTAACAATTAAGGTGATGGACTTTTCCCTGCACTGATTGTCCTAAATTAATATGAGAATGTGTGCAGTTGTTTTCAATTTAAAGCAGAGCAAACGTTCCACACGTTACAAAGTTATACACAAACAAACAAAGTGTGTAAATACTCACGAGCCTGTTCTTTCTCCTCCCTCTCTGCAGGTTGATTTTCCAAGAAATCTGGCCAAGTCCGTAACTGTAGAGTGAAAGATCATCTGAATCATAGGGGCAAAGGGGAATTAAATGAAAGACTTTTTTTGGTACCAAAATAACTTGATTTTAAAGCCCCCTAGGTAAATCTTATTTTGGTAAATCATTGTTTGTGTATAAGATCACCATAATTCCATTACATTAGTGATTGTCCAGTTGATTCCACATGCAATGTCAATAATAGCTTTGGGTTTTTTTGAACAATAGACTTCCATGAAAGATGTTAAATGGTTTTCTTAAAGATTACTGAGTCTTGTAGGTCAAGGGCCCTCCACTTTTCTTTGAGCTGATGTCATTGTCTCTGCCCCAGTGTGGCTCATTCCAGTCATTGATGAGAAACCACTGAATGAATTAATCACCTGTCATGCTCTCAGGCAGTGAAGCAGGACACCAGAATATACAACTGGAACAAGAGCTGGTGCTGGTCATGCTTGTGCAGATATTTTACCAGGGGATGAAACTGTAAACAAGCCTTTGGGGTAAATTTCTGCCTCGTGTACAGAAGGGAATCCAACTGCCCCCGTCACGACCTCCTCGATTCTGGGCACGTGGGGAATGTGCCAAGGAAGTAACTTTGCTTCAGCAGGATTTTATCTATGCCAAAAACATAGCAAGTGACAATCTCGTGTGGGCTGGGTGGCCACAGCCCTGTGTGACACCAGCACAGAGCTGCTGTGCCCAGGGGGACACTGGGTGTGATGGGAGCACTGGGGGGGAAGAGGAGCAGTGACCAGTGCTGGCTTTGTGCTGCTGTTTGCTCTTGCTCTTGGCTGGGTGTTTTTTAAACACGTGGAACTCTTCCTGTGCTGAGCACTGGGGGGCTGTAACACACCTGAAGGGCCCAGCTTTGTGCAGGTGTTTTTGCTGCAGGTCACTCACTGGTCTGGATGTACTTCTGTATTTTTACCCTGTGTCCCTCCAGCAGAGATGGCACTAAAGCTCCTTCTTGAGGCTTACATAGACAAAGTCCCCTAATGACATCAGGGGCTCTGGTTTATTTAGCAGCAGTTTTTATGTGTCAAATTCAGCTGGTTTAAAATTGAAGGGGATAAAAAGGCTCCATAGACGTGACAGAAATAAACACCCTGGGAACAGTTTTATAACCAGCTTGCAGAGAATCAGAAATGACATGGAAAATATGCCCTCAGGACTTAAAACCTGACTTGTTCAAAGGGCAGTTGCTGTGTATTTCCTAATGCAAAAAGGTGAATTTCCCACCATCTCGCTGGGAATTTGAATTAGCCTTACACAGGCACCATGAAAGAAAAACCAGGCTACAAGGTGTAAAGTGAATATTGCAGGTCCTCTCTGCCCCTGAGAAACGGCTTTGGCAAGTGCAGTGGTTGGGGACTGTAAGTCCTGCTTCCCCTGGCACAGGGTGACACTGCTGAGCAGTGATCCAGGCTGCTCCATGCCTGCTCAGATCCAGGTGTTCCCAAAGGCTCTGTAGCAATTCTACTTTCAGAGAAACCCACAGTGATTGTTTCACTTCAATTCAGCATCAGCTCAAGGCTCAGTTTTGTTATGAGTGTGAAAACCGCGTGCCTGGAAACAACTTCTCAAAACCAACGTATGTGTTTATTAATCTGTCATATCCAGACTATTAATTTATGAACACATTGTGCTGCCAGTGTCTGTTTAAGAACAAAGTAGTAAATACTGCATTTTAGTTGAGCAGATGCTGTGTATGAGGCACTGCCCCATGACAGCTGAGCCTCTGCCTAGACATGACCAGTAGCTCTCCCTGCTTCAGTTGGAGATGATGATTGTCCTTGAGGAAGAAACAAGGCATGTTTAGTGCTAACTGGTTGAAAGACAACTCCTCTTCCTCCTCCTCCTCCTCCTCCTCCTCCTCCCACCCAACTAGCTTAAGAGAAACTGCAAACCTTTCCTGTGGGGGGCTGGATCCAGGCAGGGCTCTCCCCTGGATCCCCCCCCAGCACAGGGAGGTGCAGTGTCCCACTCCTGTGTCCTTGGGTTGGGATCTCCTGTCAAACAACCCTGCAAGAGGATGATTTCAGATCTCCTTCCCTGATTGCAGCAGGCCTTGCTTTTCCCCTGCCTTGCACAGAGCCCACCAGCTTGCCAGGTCTGCCAGCAAAGGGGGGCAGACCCCCCTGTTAGATACCAGTCGCTGTTCTGTAAAATTCGTCGTTGCAGGCTGTTAAATGTTTATGAAAGTCGTGTACAAAGAGGACCAAAGAACAGGAGTCTGAGTTGGAAATGCTCAGTCTGACACTCCCCCATCAGCCTAGCTGTACAGACAGTGCTGAGCTCGTGGGGTTTGTGCTGTGACAGACAAATCCCTGCTCCTTGGGAGGGAGGGCACTGAACTCCCGAGGCTCAGGGGGGCAGGAGGTGTCCACCCCACCCCCTGCAGCAAACTGCCTGCAGTGTGTGCAGCTCTTGGCCTGCCAAAACAGAGGTTTAGTAGCTCCTTGCCACGAGGCTGTGGGTGTTGTAGGGCTCCATCTCCCAGGATGCTCTGGAGCACACCTGTATGAAGAATCTCCCTGCTGGGCATGGCAGGGGAGCCCGTTCAGCATCTCGCTGTTGTTGTTGTTGCCATGCAGTGTGAAGTGAGAATGTACAAAGGACTCTTTTAGCTTTCCTTACCTCATTTTGTCCATGTGTTGCATTTTGATGAACAGATGATGTTTCTCTTTTCCTTAGAAAACTCTTAGAATGTCTCGTGATATTTATTAACAGCCAGTCAGTCTTCTGCTCTCCCAAATGAATGTTTTGCTTACTGAGCCAGTAAAATTCTCTCCTTCCTCACTGAAGTGTTGAAAAAAATTCGGTAGCCCTGTCTCTAAAATTGAGCCACAGGTAAATACAGATAAAAGCCTTCCCATCTGGAGTAGCAGCTCCTATTCCTCTTCCTTTGGTCACAGTTTATTTTGATGTGAATAACTGTGTTTTCCTCCCCTCAAAGGGGAGCACAAGCCCGTGGGTCTTAGGGGGTTTTAATTACCAAAGACCAGAGCACTTCCAGCTCAGCACACGTCGTTTCTGCCCAGTGGGTCCCAGACAGATTCCACGCTGACAGGAAGATTCCACACACACACATGTGAAATTAGGCTGCACATGGAATATATGGAATATATGTCAGCAAGGTTTCCCTGCAGAAGGGCCATGAACAGCTCTTTCCCAGATTTGTCAGAGGAGTCAGCACTGCTCTCCAGAGCAGTGTCTGGGTGGCCCTGTCCTCCTGAGGTGCAGCACAGACAGGGCAGATCCATCTCCTCTTGGAGGACCCTTCTGTCCAAAATCCTGCCTGGACACCCTTACTGGGTCAGGCTCAACCCCCCTGTACTGAGAGAGCCAAAAGCTTCCCACAGCCCCTTCCCCAGCCCCATGGGACAGAGCTCCCAGACCTGGCATGGAACCCTCAGTTCAGAGCCTTAAGCCCAGCCCAGCCCCACAGGTTTGGTTAAGCTGCACAGTGGAACACCTAAAGGTGTGAGCAAAACCAGCCCAAGTGCAGAACTGGGCTTTCCCCCTCTCTAGCTGTCCCTGGTGCCAGGAGTAGGTGCCTGGTGGCCCGAGCTGGATGCAGGGAGGGACTGAAGTTCAGGGCTTGAGTAGCACGTCAGTGTTTAGCTGTGGCTGATTTTAGATCCTACCTGAATGTACCAAACTTGCCTCAAAGCATGGAAGTCCCTCCTCTCCGTCAGGAACAGGAAGAAGACGGAACAAAGAAGTGTTTGGGTTGCATAAAAAGGAAAGAAAACTCTTTGCCTTCAATTCAGTTTCTGTAAATAGACATTTTGGTGGCAAACCCCACGTCTCCTCCCCTGTAGATCTCTCTGCCTCTTCTGTACATTTCCAGCTGGCTTTGGGTTGTGGGGACCAGACTGTACCGTGTTTCCTGTCGTGTGCTGTATGCAGAAGATGTCTTACTTTTTGTCTGTAGTGTTTTACAATTTTGGGTTTTGTCTTTTTTTGCTTACTTTTTTTGTATCTCACCCTTTGAATAAAATCAAGTGCCCTACATGAAACAAATGGAATTGCTGGTCTTTAGTTGGATGCTCTGAGAACAGGTGTAACCCCTGTGGAAGTTCAGGGTAGGGTGTTCAAAGCAGAAAACCTCGGGGCTTTAACTCTCCCCCCTTGCCCAGCCAGGCTGCTTTCAGGGCAGAGGCACAGCCTGAATTTCACCTCCCTTTCCCAACCGTGATTTTTTTCCACTCTCCAGGAAAGGCCATGAAATCCCCCCGAGGCAGAACTGTTCCTGTTACCTTCTGCACCTTAATTCTTATTTAATTACCTGCTTTCTGTCACTAAGTGAGACCAGTCACAGCCAGCACAGCCCATACCTGACTTTGTGCTCAGTGGATATTACACACATTCCACAGCTTCTGAAATTCCTGGTTTCTTTTCCAAGACAGAGCCCTGTCTGGGTAGGGCAGGGCCAGGCAGCTGCACAAAGCAGCCCCAGAGCTGCTGAGCTGGTACAATTAAGGGCATGTTCTGGTCAGACAACAGCTGGGGGCTCAGTCATGGCTGAAAAATGCCTGGGTGACTTGGGAAGGGAAACCCACAGTGACAAAAGGCTGTCTGAAATTCCACCCCTGCTCCAGTGGGAGCATTCGTTTGGATTCATTTCCTCAGGGATCTTCACCTCTCCGGGGGAGCAGCATCAAACACATCTGTTTGTTTTGTTAAAGTGAGCAGCTCAGACTCCTCCTCTCTCCAATGCCCCTCCAAGTGGCAGCACTGAAAGGTCAGGAGGCTCCTCTGCCTTTGGAACGAGGCTCGTGTGGCCTTGGGAGCACAGCAAGAGCTGGGAACAGGACTCTGCTCGGCTCTGCAGGGATAACCAGCAACAAACACAGGTCCTTGGCATGGCTGGGGTCACAGCTGCCCAGAAGGAGCAGGGAATAGTGCAAGGACTCGTCCTGGGAAGTCGGTGGGTGCCTGAAGTGGCTCCAGCCTCGGTCTGTCCCCAAACACCAACTGCTCCTGGCTCTGCACCACTGAGGGCTGCGACGTGGCAGCTGCTGGCACGGGCTGGTGGCACCTCCAGGCACCCCAGGGAGGGGACAGGGCACCCCTCTTTCTGTCCTTCACCCCAAGGGCTGGACCCTGAGGAGCTCCAGTTGCCCCACCTGGGCCAGCCACACCCTCACATCAACACAGCAGGTCTCATTCCAGCTGAGAAGGTGGCAGTGGGGAGGCAGCTGCAAAAGGCCACAGGCTGGGTCCTTCTCGGGTCAGTCCTCAGCTCTGGCTGCCAGGAAACCATTTCCTTACATCCTGATGTGGCAAAGAGCAGTCAGACACAGGGCCAGAGACCTGCAGGCCCCGTGCACAGAAACGCTCCCATCGTGCCCCGTTTGTCTCAGACGAGCTGACATTTGCAGATAAATGAGCTCCCAGAAGCCAAGAGGGACTCAAAGGAAGGCATAAGCGTTTGGTTTGAATAAATTACAGTAGATTGTCTGCTCCAGAGCTCTCCTGGGCCCCTCTAGAGCAACCTGCTCCCTGCCACGTCCCCTCACCTCTCCACAGTGTGTGGACTCCCAGCACGGGCAGAGCTGAGCCTCAGCCCTCTGCTGCCTCTACACACCCATGGCAGCTCCTTTAATTTGCCTCTGTTTACCTTCACTGGTATAAAGTGGTGCTCACCCGTGCTTTTGGGAGGGCTGTGCATGGCCAAGAGCCTGGGAATGGTGTATTTTCCACACCCTGTGCTCTTGCTCTCTGGTAAATGCTTTTCACCACTGCAGAGCACAGCTGGGGCACACACACAGCAAATGCCCCCACAGAGCAGAGAAATGGCACCTGCCCCCCAAAAACAGCCAGTTCTCAGGTCACTGTAAGCTGCTCAGAGCACAGTCCATAGGGAAAAGACCCCTTTGGACATGGAAAAGTTTGGAAGGAGGCTGCTGTGCAGCAACGTTTGGCTGGACACAGGACAGGGAAGGGGTGTTTTGCTTGCAGAACTGATTCCAGATCCCAGGGTGCTGCTTCCCACTGGTTTGCACTGGAGCCATCCTTACACCTTCTCTGCTGCCCAGGGCAGCTGCTGTTCACAGGCTGGTTTGAGCAATCTGTGCCCACAGGGCCCCGAGGGCACCCCAAGCTCCTGTCAGAGGAGTGGGAGCACCCCGGGAGCACAGAGTGCTCTGCACTTACCAGACAGGAGACCAGCACTGTCCTCTCCCAGAAGGCAAATCCTTCGGTGCTGCTTCAGTGGCACAACCAGACATGGCCAGAGAGGCTGCAGGGACGTCCAAGAGCATCCAAGAGCAATCCAAGAGCATCCAAGAGCATCCAAGAGCAATCCAAGAGCATCTGCCCCCATCGGAGGCACAGCCTGACATGGCACTCGGACACTTCTGCAGCTCCAGCTCAGACATCAAAGCTGTGTTTCTGCAAGCCTGACCCCAAACCCACCCTGTGTGCTTGACGAGAGGCTGCTCCTGACCTGTTTCCATGCCTTTATCAGCTGACTGGGATAACTTGAGAAGGAAAGCTGGCTCGACAGGATGGTCCGTTCAGTGCTGAGGAGGTGACCTGGCCTCAGAGGAAAATCAGACCCACAAATCAGGCAGGACAGGACTCCTTCCCTCTCCTCAATCTTGTTCTTTATTGTTTAGGCCAGATAAAGCACGTTCCCATGGTCCTTAGGGATTCCTGTGGGAACAGGTTAAACGAACGAGCTGCTGGGCTGTGCCTGGCCAGGAGCAGCAGCAGAGCTGGAACCCGGGGTGCTGCCAGCCCAGACACACCGGGGCACTCCCAGCACCCCAGCCCAGGGCTCAGCCCAGGCAGGCTCCCCAGGGCTCTGGGGGACACACGGGACGGGTGCCAGCACGGCAGGACGTTCAGAGGGTGGGAGGGCACCCAGACCCCTTGTTAAGGACAAAATTACCCGCACCAGGCAAACCTCGGCAGCACCGAAGTGCTGCTGCAGCTCCTGCTGAGAGGAGCAGTCAGGAACGCTGCAGGGATGCAGCTGAGCCCTCCCTGCTCCCCCCATCCCCTCTGTGCCCAGCGAGAGGTCCAGGGGAGGGGGTGGCAGGAGCCTCCCAGGCAGAGCAGGACAGGGATGGGACACTGCAGGGGATGGCAGGCTCTGGCAGCCCCCCCTTCACGTCACCGTGGGGAAGGATCCGCTGCCTCCCCTCCCTGCTGGTGCCCGAGCTCAGAGCATCCTTCCTGGAGCTCCCAGGGGGTGCCTGTGGCCCCCAGCACTGGGCAGGACACGGGGATGCGCCTGAAGCTGGTTTTGTATCCAAAGCCACCCTCCAGGGCTGTGAGCACACGTGGACACCGGGAAAACCCAGCTGGAGCTACAAAACCTCCCCTCCAGCAGGAGCGCAGAGCAGGGGCACGGCCAGGACAGACACAGTGGCCCCCGTGGGCCGTGGCCGGACCATTCCACTGTAAACTGTGGCAGGGACTCGCGTTCCTGCTGGCATTTCTTGTCCCCGGGAAGAGAGGCTTTCCCAAGAGAGGCTTTCCCGAGCCCAGCCTTGGAACTGCTGACCGCTGGAATTCTCTTGGATCCAACCGAGCCCCAGCTGGGCCACCCTGAGGAAGCTGAAGGCACACGATCCCCACGCCGGGCAGGATGTTCACGTTCCCAGAGTGGCCTCCCTGGGGGCTCAACATCGAACCTGAGGCTCCGGCTGGAATTCCGGGGGGGATTTCAGAGTTGCACGAAGCTGGGAACGACACGTGCGGGAAAAAACTCCTGCTGAGCCAAACCGTGAGGAGTCACAGCCCCTGTGACCCTGGATGTGTCACACCCCGGGCCAGGAGAGAAGGGCAGTGCTCCTCCTCCTCCTCCTCTGTGCCACTGGAGGCACAGCGGGTCGGACAGAGCGGGATCTCAAACCCACTCCTAAACCCTTCGCAGCTTAAAATCTGCCCCGTCCCTCCAAGGAGTGCTCTGCATCTCACACTCACCCTCCCGTTTGGGTGTCCCAGGCGTGTCACGGCCGATATGGAAGAGCAATAAACCAAGTAACTCATCTGTAGCTTTCTCTCTTTGATGCATCAGCGGGATGTGAGCAGCTGGAGTCACGCTGGGCACAGCTCCGACAAAAGCTGCTCTGGAGCCGCTTTAGTGTAGGAAAAAAAAGAACTTCAGCAAGACCTGGGCTTTAACACCGTGGAGCAGCAACCCAGAAACACTTCTCTCATCGGCAGGAACAAGCAGGGAAAGGACTCCCAGCCCTGGGAATGCTGCTCTCTGTGACACTTCCTGCTTCTTTCAGTGGCTGTGGAGGGCACTGTGGACAGTTCCACTCCAAAGGGAAATACCTGCCATTATTCTACAACTGGGAGAAATAGAGGAGGAGCTGCAGCTGCTCCTGAGGCCACACAGCCTGTGGGTGCTGCTTCCCAGAAGGGGAATGGGAAGCAGAGCTCAAATCAGGGGGTCCTGGGTGGCCCACAGGCATTCTCAGAGCAGGCTGTGATGTGGCACAGACCCTGTGCCTGCCCTCCCCCAGGTGGGTTTGGGGGTTCAGGCCCAGCCTCTTGGTCCCTCAGGAGCCACAGCTTGCCCAGAGGTTCCAGTGCAAGGTGCTCTCACAGAGAAACAACAGCCAAGACCCTTTCAGTGCTGGCCTGAGCCTGAGCCCAGCCTGCCCAGCGTGTTTTGATGGAGCTGTACAGAGTGTCCCCAAAATGCCATCTCTGCCTCACCAGCACCCAGCTCCCCCTGAGGGCTGTTTGCAGACTCCCCCCACAGTCCCAGAGGTGCAGGGGAGGTGGCATTGAACCCCACAGTGGTTTACAGAGGGGCCACAAAGGGAAGTGGAGCTCTGATGTGCCTCAGGAGCAGGGATTAACCCCCCTCTGTGCTGAATTGTCCCGCAGTATTTCCCTTGCACTGAGTAATCCCACCAAGTCTGGATCCTCTCCCTGCACACACAAAGTCCTCCTTTGTCTCACCCAGCACTAACACCCCAGAAAACCCTGAAACCCCTTTATCTCCAGGGGTGCCACCCCTGTCCCCTCCTCCTGCCAGGGCGACCCCGGTGCCAGTTTGTGGGCGCTGGACCCCCTGGCCAGAGCTGGAACCAGAACATGACCCAACCCCCCGCCCCTTGCTCCCAGGGCTGTTGTTTTTATGGCTGCCTGTCCTTTTTGCAGGTGGACCGGATCGCTGCCTCCAGGGACTGAGCACGTTCCTCGCTGGAGCCAGAACAGCCTCAGCCACCTCGGGGAGCCGGAGCTGGGTGAGCTGGGGCAGCCAGAACTGCAGCCCTGGGGGACACCAGCCCTGGGTGACACCAGCCCTGGGTGACACCAGCCCTGAGTGACACCAGCCCTGGGTGACACCAGCCCTGTGTGACACCAGCCCTGAGTGACACCAGCCCTGGGTGACACCATCCCCCCTGAGGCAGCAATGCCATCAGTCAGGTCCCACCTGCTGTGCCCAGCTCAGCTCAGCATCCCCCAAATGTGAGTGTTCAGCACTGAATAAAGGCCAGAACCCCCCTCTAGGTCAGGGACAGAGCCAGAGATCCCCCAGCTCGCTGGTTGTGTCTTGCACTGCAGTTCTTGTCTTGTTTGTAGGTTTGAAGCAATAAAATTCTCCAAAGAGTGTCTTGATTTTGCAAGCAAATGCCAGAAGCAGAGTGTTCTGCTTTGAGGATGCCAGTTTGCCTGTTCTTGGATGGTTTCTTTCCCTTCTTGGCTTCTGAGGCCCAAGAAACAAAGCCAAGTTCGTGACTCCCCCTGCTCCCCCTTCTTTCCCTGTTCAGTGACAGTGTTGGTGGCTTTGACCCAAATTTCTCCCCTGTCTGTGAGTGTGGTGGGGTTGTGTCTCACACAGAGAGCACATTGAGGGCTGGACCTTCTGTCCTTGTGGTGATTCTGTCACAGGAGCCTGGCTGGACAGTCCTGCACCTCATTCTGTGTGTCCAACATGCCAGATCCATCCAGCCAAAAAAAAAAGCCCCATCCGACCCAAAAACCTGCTGAAATGTCCCTGGCAAGATCCTGGGGGTGGAGAAAAACCATCACCTTTCAGGGGACTGGGTTAGAGAGCCACAAAACAGGACACAGAGGAGCAGAGGTTTGGTGTTCAGGGCTGGACATCAGAAAATGCCACTTGGCCCGTGGGGAACATTCCCTGCCCCTGGTGCCCATGGTCACTCGTGGACCCAGGACACAGCCAGGGCAAGGTGAGGCTCTGACTGGCAGGGGCACAAAGCTCCCAGTGCCTTGAGCCCAGTGGGATGTGGATTCCTGCAGGAATCAAACCCCAGGCCAGGCAGAATAACCCCAGATCCCACCTGGCCCCTGGTCCCAGATCATCCCTGCCCCAGGCACAGCCAGGATTCTCCCAGGCCATGAGCTGTGCCAGTCCCTGGCACTTGGGTGACCTTCAGGACTGATTTTTGCAAACACACCTGTGGCAATGAGGAGTGGGGACCACGCTCCAGGGCTGCCCACAGACCTACTGCCACCACCTCCAGAGCAATGTCAGAGGGCAGGCTTTCCAGGGTCCCTGTTCTCGTGGATTCATGGAATTGTTTGGGTTGGAAGGGACCTTAAAGATCATCTTGTTCCAGGCCCCCTGCCATGGGCAGGGACACTTTGCCTTGGCCACCACAGCACGGGGCACACAGCCTGAGCATCCCCCAGCACACTTGGCTGGGCAAAATCCAGCTCTGGAGGGTATGGAAAATTCCTGGAACACGGGCCATTTGAGTTATAAATCTTCCTTATCCCAGTTGAATCAATATGTCCTGGAATATGGGGGGAGGGGGGAATCCAAAGTACAATAAATGCACACTCCAAAATAACATCTTACCACTCTGGAGCTGCCCCAGGAGCTGGGCTGGGCTGGGCAGTTGTGCCCCAGATCAAGGGCACAGGAGGAATTTAAAATTTGTGCAGACAAAGCTGGTCCTTTCTCAGAGGGCAGGGAAATATCAACGCCAGCAGCGCTGCAGAGGGAAATCTGCTGAAGGCAGGGGATGAGTTTGCTGCCTGACCCCTGTCCCAGCTCCCAGGGGACACTGAGAGGGAACCTTCCCAGTTCATTGGGCCAGGCTGTGCAGGGGGGATGAGAGAGGGTGGGCTTAGATGAGATATTGGGAAGGAATTCCTCCCTGTGAGGGTGGGCAGGCCCTGGCACAGGTTGCCCAGAGAAGCTGTGGCTGCCCCTGGATCCCTGGAAGTGTCCAAGGCCAGGTTGGACGGGGCTTGGAGCAACCTGGGCTGGTGGAAGGTGTCCCTGCCCATGGCAGGAGGTGGCACTGGATGAGTTTTAAGGTCCCTCCCAAATCCAACCATTCCATTTTGCTATGAATGTAACCCAGGGCAGTCCATCCCACTTGGACACCGCTCCACATCAGCCTGGAACAGCCTCACTTTTCCTGCCACCTGAGCAGGGGTGGGACTGCCCTTTGCCAGGACCCCACTTTAGGGTAAGAAAGAGCCTCTGGGAGTTTGTCCTCTCCTGCTTGCACCGTTTTCCAACCTCACACACAGGTCTGAATAAAGCAGCAGAACCACACTCCATGTGCACTCATGGAAGTTGATGATCCTGGGGTGTTTTCCAAGTCCAGCCCTCGTGTCCCTGTGGCACAGGACACTCCCTGGCACCGCGGGCTGAGCCCAGCCTGAATCAGCTCCTCTGATGGAAAGGCACTACAGAAACCAACACAGAACAACCCTGTTTGCAGGCTGCACCAGCCTGAGTTTGACTGGCCAAGCAAAGCTGGGAAAAACCACAAAACTGAAGCACCCAGAGTGTCCAAAGGCTGATCCAGTCCCTGCTGCTCCTGCACAGCATCACCAGCAGCTCCACTCGTGCTGCAAACCGGTGCAGTTCCACAAGAAACTGCTAATTGAGACAACATCCCCCTTTTTCCATGGGCTGAAAATCCTCTGAACTCCCTCCAGCAGCCTCCTCCATCTTCCCTGGAGCAAGGCAAGCATTTCTGAGATCCATCAGTATTTCTGCATTACAAACTGCAGCTCTTTGGACTCAGCACACAGAACATTTCCCCCACCCCCAGCTCCAAACCCTTCCGAGGGCCAGTGTGGGAATGGCTTCGGGCTCAGCTCATCCCTTCCACGGCTTTTCTGCTGCTGAGAGGGGGGGGAAGGGAAAAAACCCAACCCCAACCCAACATCCTGAGGCTCCAGTGCAGTGATTTATCCTCGAGCTGGCTGCAGACACACAGACAGACACACAGACAGACACACAGACAGACACACAGACAGACACACAGACAGACATCCCCAGTGCTCGGGATCTCCTGCCTCGCTGTCTCCCCACGGAGATTAAATCATATCCCAGCAACGGCAGGGAGGGAGGAAAAAAGCAGTCAGGAATTTTTGGAGAGGAAATAGATGAGAAGAGGAGGGGAAAGGATTGAACAGGAGTGGCACATGGGTGGAGTGTGAGGGACCCCTTTGCTGCCCTGGGGCACAGCTCCTGTCCTCCTGCAGGGCAGGGGCTCGTTCCCATCAGAGCTGGGCATCCCATTCCAGACTCCCCTCTCGGGGTCTGTGCAAGCTGAGCTGAGCTGAGCTAAGCCCAGAAGGAGGTGGCACCAATTGAATCCAAAGGCTCGTCCCCCAGAGCAAGGCAGGAGCTCAGGACAAAGGAGCATCCTCACAGAATTCCCTGCAGCCTTCCCCTGGCAGGCACACGGACACACCACCCTCCTGCACCAGCCCAAATGAACCTAAACCCATTCTCTGCTGGTTTCATTTTTTTTTTTTTTTTTAAGCTCAGAATTACTTAAAAGAGAATTGCACTGAAATTTATTTAGCTCCTGAAGGGGTTTATCTGCAGCAGGGATGGACCAAGGGCCAGGACCGCTCGTGGAGGGGGCAGGAGGAGCCCAGCACTGCAGGACACGCAATTGTCCCCAGCTGCCACTGGCAGGAATGGGGAGGAACCACTCAGAGGAACCCTCCCACAGCCCCCAGCCACCAGCAGCCAGCAGATGAGGCTTCCAGAGAAGGGCTCCATCAGGCTGTGTGTGTGTCAGCTGGGCTCTGCCAAGCCTGGCACCTTCCAGACGTCTGCATTAGAGCAGAAGGTAACCTAAGGAATAGGTGAAACCTTGAGTCAGCCTCCAGATAAAAGAAGGGGAAAAAAAGGGAGAAAAAAAATATTATGGTTTATTTTTCAGCCTTGGCCACACCACAGTTTTTAAGATAAATAATTTGCTGTTGCTGTTTTCACACAAATACAACAAATTAAGCTCCCCTGTTAAAGCCCAAATCTGAATTAGTTTTTAGGGAAAGCATTTCCCCCCCTTCCTCCAAATACTGCAGCAAGCACGGGGAGGTGAAGGTGTCCAAGGAGAAGCTCCTGTCTGTGTGCAGGGAGCTCTGCCCTGCACAGCACCAGAGGTTCTGCAGCCCCTCCTCGAGCAGGGTCCCAGCTCCCCACCCATCTTCAGAGCCCCAGGGCAGGTTTGCTTCCCCCTTGCCAGTCCCACGCAGTGATTCCTGTGATCTCCCCTGTTCCAAACTGAGCTGGGGGAGCTCAGAGGTGTTGGAATTGCAATGCTCTGGTTCCTCCCCTAACTCCAGCTTTAGGTTTATTATGATCTGTTTATTGTGTTCCGTGACCTTTGCCTGCTAAAATCAAAGATTCCATAAGCTGACACGATCCCTCACTACCCTGCCAGTCAAGACCTGTGTCTATCCCACAAATCAATGGATTCTCTGGCTGCTTTCCAGCAGTTTGTGCCTTCTTTTTTCTTTTTTTTTTTTTTTTTTTTTTTTTTTTTTTTTTTTTTTTTTTTTATTGCTCCCATTCGGGTCTGTTTCTTGTCGATTTAATTCTGTGTGGTGGGAATGTCACAGTGTGCCACAGTGGATGAGGCCGCTGGCCTGGGTGGTCCCACACTTGGCCTCAGCTGCTGCCTGAGGCAGCCAAGCCCTGTCAGTGAGAAATGCTTTGGAAGGGGTGTGAAGTGAAGGCCAAGTGCTCAGCCCCCCTTCCAGCACACATCCTGCAGCCAGGGAGGGGCAGGACCCCCCAGCACCTCCAGCCCCCTCCACACACAGCCCCTGCTGTCCCTCAGCTCCCTGCAGGGTGCACTGTCAGCCTGCATCCATGAACTGCATCCATGAACTGCATCCATGAACTGCATCCATGAACTGGATCCATGACCCTGAATCTATGACACTGGATCCATGAAGTGGATCTATGACACTGGATCCATGGCCCTGGATCCATGGCACTGGATCTATGGCACTGGATCTATGACATTGGATCCACAGCACTGGATCCATGAACTGGATCCATGGCACTGGATCTATGGCACTGGATCTGTGACCCTGGATCCATGGCACTGGATCCATGGCACTGGATCTATGACATTGGATCCATGAACTGGATCCATGAACTGGATCCATGGCTCTAGATCTATGACACTGGATCTATGACACTGGATCCATGGCACTGGATCCATGAAACTGGATCTGTGACCCTGGATCCATGGCACTGGATCTATGACACTGGATCCATGGCACTGGATCCATGGCACTGGATCTATGACACTGGATCTATGGCACTGGATCCATGACACTGGATCCATGACACTGGATCCATGGCACTGGATCTATGACACTGGATCCATGGCACTGGATCCATGGCACTGGATCCATGGCACTGGATCCATGACACTGGATCTATGAACTGGATCCATGGCACTGGATCTGTGACCCTGGATCCATGGCACTGGATCCATGCCTGAGTTCACACCATGGCCCAGGCTCTTTGTGGGTCACAGAGGACCCTCAGATCACAGGATCCAGTTACTGTTCCCTTTCCCAAGATGCTTCCCAGGAATGCCTGAAAAGCTTTTGGCTTGGGGAGGAAAAGCCAAGCCCTCACTCCCCTCTAACATTTGCCTTTCGCTCTTCCCCAGGTCAGACAGAGCAGCCCTTTGTGTGAGGGCCCCTGTGTGGGAGCAGGGTGGGCTGGGGTGCTGGTGGGATCCAGGCAGGATCCCCATCTGATGGCTCCCATTTCCAAAGGGCACTCAAACCTTTGCCAGTTTGGCCTCAGAGGAGCAGACAGAGTTACCCCCACACTTGCAGCATTACCTAAACTTTCCCCTGCTGCTGTAGGGAACGTTTGGGTGCTCAGGGAACCAGAAATCTGTTTAAAGGAACTAATCCTGGGTTTCCTTGTCAAAAAGCCCCAGCCCTTTGCAGTCGTGCAGGCCCAGAGAGAACAGCAAGGGAAACGAGATGGAGCTCCAGGGGATGGCACGAGCCAGGATCAGGGGCAAAGGCAGTGCCAGAGCTGGGGACAGAAGCACAGACCCTTTTCAGGAGGACATGGTTCCAGTCATCATCCATAAATCCCAAAGGAAGGTGTGTTCCAGCTGGGAACACCTGCTGAGGCAGCACTTGGCCAGGTTTTAACTGTTAAGAAGACAAAACTTCCATAAAATGTGGTGTTCCAGTACCTGAGCTCCAGTTTTGCTTCTGAAGCAAGAAGTGCCACCAACAACTCTGCTGCAGGAGCTTCCTCCTTTTCTCCTCCAAACCTGGCTGTTCCCGAGCCCAGGGATGCTCCAATCCACGTGGGATTGCTGCTGTCTGGGAAATGGGTCCAGTCAATGGATATGAAGAGTTTCTGCTGCTGTGGAGGCACCTCCAGACTGGTTTGCACTCTCAGGAGCAGCAGCCTCATTTCATCCTCTTGCTGAGCTCAGCCAGGGAACCCCACAGCTCTGGAAAACCAGAGGAACCAGGGATGGAGTCAGCAAGGACTTTTCCTGGGTTTGTTGAGACTGACTGTGCCCTGTGTGAAGCCAGAGGGACTGGGGACAAAATCACCGAGGACTTTGCCTGGGTTTTTCTGCCTCTGAAGGTGGGTGGTGCCAAGTGCACCCTCAGTTCACCCACTGTCACAGCCAGGAATCAGCACTGCATTTCTCTGCCTTATTTGGGTCAATGCAAATTACTCAGTCTCCTAAAAAAAGCAACTTATAAGATTCTCCTACAGCTGCAAAGGAGACAACAATGGTTTGCTGTCACGCCTGGAGGACAGGCTGTTGTCACAGGAGTGCCTGGCATGCAAATAACAGCTCTACCAACAACTCCCTCTTTCACCCTTCACAGGTTATTTGCCTCCACATCCTTCTCTAACAGAACAAAAAAATAACAAAAAACCCCAAAAAACAAACCTGCAACTTCCTTTATTTTGCAAGGAAATTATTTTCACCAGATTGCCTCAGGCTGGGGGAGCAGCCTGGCCTGTCCCCTTCCCTGCCCAGACAGGAACAGGCAGAGGCAGACAAGTGAGAATGACTTCAGAATTTGACCTTCTGAGCTGGACTGTTTGAAAAAACAAACAGAAACCCGTCTGATGCTGCTGCCGTTGTTTCAATACATTTTTAACCACTGGAAATCTCTGCAGTTTCCATGACAGGCCGTGGAGCAGGAGGCTGTGATCACTGTCACATCATCACACACCGACCTTACCCCAGGAAAGTGAACGGCTGTCAAACAACTCCCATCAAAACAGAAATCCCCGACTTCTGCCCCGTGGGATCCCTTCTGGCAGTCCATGGAATGCTGCCCACCTTGGCTCCCTTGCATCAGACACAGCTAAAAATACCTCCCATTCATTCCCAGTGGTTTTTTTTTTTTCCACATCTGCCGTTGCCGTGGTTACGGGGTCCGTGCCATTGGAGCAGGAGGGGGAGGGCATTTCAAGGCATTTCGTCCTGGCATCCTTTCACTGAAGGTATTTAAGGGCTCACCAGCACCCCAATACCTTCAATAAAATAGCATTTATTTATTTATTTATTTATTTACTTATATATTTATTTATTTATTTATTTAATCACAAGCTCACAAGTGCCCTCATACCTTAAATAAAATAACAAAAAAATTATATTTATATATAAACATTTATCTATTTATATATAATATCTATTTTTATATAATATCTATTTATATAAAATAGGTATTTATATTTATATTTATATATGGAATTAATATAAATATCTACAAATAGATATTAAATAAACCTTGGGAACCAATCCCAGCCTTCTCCTCAGCCACTTCAGTCCAGCCGGGCAGTGTACAGAAGTTTTCATTGTGTCTGAGCTCAGGCACTGCAGAGCCAAGATCAGGGGGAAAAAAATATTAAAATCTCACTTTCCCAGAGGATTTTTTTTCCCAGCTTGTCTCTAAAGCAGCTCCAGGTTTGCCCCACGGGTCACAACATGGGCAGGATGGGATGTTATATGGGAACAAACCTTCCCGAGGCCAAAGGGGCTCCCGTTTCTCATGTCCCCCGTGCCCAGGAACAGACTGAAGGAATGCAGACATCCCCTGCTCCTGCCTGCCTTTGACTTTCCCAGAGAATTTCCAGTCCCTGGGAACACCCTCGAGGAAGGATCCTGGCACCCCAGTGTCCCCAGTGAGCCCTGGGCTGCAAACAGGCGAGGAGAGGGGAGCACAGAGCATCTTGTGGAGGCAGCTGCAGACACAACCCCCAAGGAGGTGCCAGGAAGGATTTGAACCGGGAATGGAACGTGGAATCTCGAAATCCCGGCTCTCTGGCGAGCTCCAGTGACCTCACTGCTCAGCTCGGTTTTCCACTCTGTGGTATTTTTGCACGCTGTGGTTTCTCCATCCCCATCAACCCCTCCAGCTCTGGAAAAGGCCCCACAGTTCAATGTGTGGAGAGCCAGAAAAATCCCTGTTCGGGCTGCACAGCCACCGTGAGGGGAGAGGGGACAGTCCTTCAGCACCGGGGACACCCCTCCTTGGGGACATCTGCACCCACCTTGGGGCACAGCAAAACACCTTCCCTGGTGCTCTGGGCCTTTCCAAGGGATTTTTCCCTTCCCCCATTAGCAGGAGGGACCCTTCCAAGCATTCAATTATTAAAAAATATTTAAATAATCCCAAGTTTGCTCTGGCAGCGTGCTGCGGACTGTCACTGTCTGTGTCACACGGGACACACTGTCTGCCTCCAGCATCGTTTATTTTGTAGTTTGTGCTATTTTTACAAGTTGTTTTATAGCTGTTTCTTCAAAAAAGAGCACACAGACACAGAGCCCCCCATTCCCCCCACGAGTCCAGATTGGGAGCCCAGACTGGGAGCCTGGCCCTGCTCCCAGGAGGGCTCATTGTGGGGCAGGTCATGAGAGAGAGCCCAGACTGGGGTGAATGAGCCCAAAGTGGGGTGAGTGAGCCCAAATTGGTGTGCATGAGCTCAAACTGGTATGAATGAGCCCAGACTGGTATGAATGAGCCACAGACTGGTGTGAATGACCCAGGCTGGGAGGTGTTCAGGGCTACAGCCCAGCCATGTCCCCCTTTGCTCTGGGACAACTCCACCCCAGAACAATGTTCTGTCTGGGGAAATTTGCCCAGGTTTTTGCCCAGTGATGCAGCCTGGGCTGGGGGCAGCTCAGAGGGGCTCCCTGGGATGGGCCCAGGGTGTTGTGGGGCAGTTGATGGAGAGGCAAACCAGCCTCCCTGGGTCCCCCTGCCCTCCTGCTTGTTTGTCCTCCACGCAGTGATGGCATTTTATTCAGCCAGTTTTGTGGGATTACACGCCCTGACGCACCCAGGGCTGCCATCGAGGTGGGTTTTTTTGCAGTCTCTTCTGAGCTCAGGCTTAACTTTCCCTGTGGTTTTCTTCACCTGTCCCCTCTAAGCAAAGCAACTGATTTTGTTTGAGTCTCGGCCTAAAAAGCACCTTTTGTCCGAGTGAGAGCAGGACCTGCTGAGCACTGGGACTTCCCTCTCTGCATTTTCAAGTTTGGCTTAAATAAAGCACAGCGAGAAAAACGCAGGCTGAGCCCGGACTTTGCCAGGTTGGACGTGCTGAGGGAAGGGCCAGCTCACCTTTCCAGAGGAAGGTAAAAAGCCTGGGCTTGTGTGCTTGGCTGAAAGGGGGCAGGTGCTGAGGCTGAACTTCTTCACGCTCAGTTCATCTCCTTTGTGGAATAAACTCTTCCAACCGCAGCAAAATCCAGATGAGTTGGTAGGAGCTAAGGTTGGTTATTTCTGGTGGCTGTGCTCTGTTCAAGGTGCCTCTGGTTAGGGCTCATGTGTGCAATGGGAGTTTGGGAGGCTCTGGGGACCAGGGGAGGAGGAGGTGACAGTTTGGGCAGCGTCACATCCCAGGGAAAACAGCCTTTGTGTCAGGCAGAAGTGCTCTGGGAAGAAAATCACCAAGCTTGAGCTCCCCAGGATAACAAACAGCCAGTTTTTGAGAAAACCTGCTGCCCAGGATTCTCCTGCTTCGTTTGCTTTCCCTCGGCAAGGAACTGCACAGAGCCCAGCACAGATTGTGTAGTTCTTTAATAGTAACATCAAGGTCAGCAAGAGTAATGACTGGATTTAACACATGACACATGCAACAAACAGAGGGAGTAAAACATCACTGGCTGAACTGACAACATGAAATTCAACAGCACAACAGGGGCCGGTTCTGCTTCTTCCCTGCATCAGCACCACACACAAGGCAACATCCCCTGACTGCTTACCCCAAATCTTGCCAGAGCCCTCAGAAGCCAGCCATCCCCCCTTCCCCAAAATAAACAGTGCCAGAAGATGCCTTCGCACACCAAGGAGCGGGGAGGGAATTGGGGCGACCGCAAAGTCCACGTGGGCGAGCACTTCAAAGCACAGCAACAATCTGCAACACTCTGGCAATCAAAACAAAACACGACCTGCCTCTTTGCCCAACACAGCTGCTCAGCCCTTTGAGGCTGCGAGACTCTGACAGAAAGTTTTGAAATAATGAGAAACACTGACCTGTTTAGAGCAAACGAAACCACCGGTGGGTTGGTTGGTTTGTGCCACCAGACATCTGCTTGCTGCTGCTCAGACCAGCCCAGACTGGGGCAACCGGCAACCAGTGGGACCTGCTGGGGTCTCTGAGCTGGCAGAGCGGCTGTGGGGTCACTGCTCTGGCTCTGGGGAGATGGCTGGTGTGGGCTGAGCACCTGCACAGCGTGTTCCAGGGGAGGTCGATAGACACAGAGTACACAGGGCACCACCCAGCAGGGCACGGTGCTCCAGCTCATCCACCCTCATTTACACAGCATTAATTGCCAGGGGGAGATGAGTTCGTTTTGGGGCCAAGTTTTCCCTCTTGATGGCCTTTAACATTAAGTTCCCAAGTCAGTCTTTAGGGTCTGGCACAAAGGGAGTGCGGAGTTTAAAGGCACCTGCAGAGCTTTTGGGAGCCATTTCTGCAGCCAGATGTAGGGTGATCCTAAATCACAGAATCACAGGATGCTTTGGGTTGGAAGGACTGTAAAGCCTGTCCAGTGCCACCCCTGCCAGGGGCAGGGACACCTCCCACTCTCCCAGGTTGCTCCAACCTGGCCTTGGACACTTCCAGGGATGGGGCAGCCCCAGCTGCTCTGGGAATTCCATCCCAACCCCTCCCCACCCTCACAGGGTGAGTTCTTTCCTAAATACAAACCAGGTACAAAATCCACCAGCAAACATGCTCTCATTTTTTTCTGGGAACGTTGGGAAGTGCCACCAAAGCCGATTCCACTGCAGGTTGGCAGTGCTTGGCTTTGTCCCTCCACCCGTTCTGGAGCTCCCACCGTGCTCCAGTGGGATCCCCCCCTGGATCAACCCCTTTACCAACAGGTCAAGGAGCTGCAGTGCCTCAATTAATGCCATGTAAAACAGGTGTTCGTCACTACAGGAAATATTTGTACATTTATAACAAAAAAAAAAAAAAAGCAATACAACCGTACAGGAAAATAAAAATACAACAAGCACAGCTTGATACGATAACATGCCATGAAATGTCATTGGCTTTAGAATAATTTACTACAACTTGAAAAATGTTCTTTTATCCACAAAGGATAGGAAATGCTTCCATCTAACATATGGTAAGCATGCAGCAACAATATGTACAACAAAAAATTTGGAGCTTGCTTTTTACTCACGAACTGGATGATTGCACGGGGGGGATGTGAAAATCAGGGTTTTTCTAGCCTAGGCTTCATCTAGGCTTTGTTTTGCTTCTTTAAATCTGCAGGGTTTTTTTTTCCCTTAGTTTGGGGAGAATGAATATTTCTATATACATCTGCAAGATTTCGTGGAGAATACACTGCTTTTATTTTTCCCCCAGCTGTAGGTTTATTGGTTAATTAACCAATTAACTAATTTATTGGTTAATGGACACTTAGAAACCAAAATTCCCAATGCCATATTGAAAATCCATTTCCTTTCCACACTTTTTGAAACACTGAGGATCTGTTAGGGCCGTATCTACTGATCCTGTGTTACACAGTTCCCAGTTTTTACACCTTCCATCAGGAAACCAACCCAAACTTTTCCTAACCAGATCCCTTCCATCCCACGAGGGAGTCCAACCAAACTCGTGTCAGGGGTGTTAAAGCTTCTCCCTCCCACCTGCCAACCACAAAGTCGTCCTGTGGAGCCAACCATGGCCTGTAGCTGATACATCTGAAGGGGTGAGCAGCAAAACGGGTGGTTCTGCTGCCAGCTGGGCACTGCTCCGTGCTGCCTGCAGCCAGAACAGCGTGGGGGAGGCAAAGAGCCTTTGGGCAGGACAGCCAGCCCTGCCTGGGGACTGAATCCTTGCATCCATCGTGACAGGTGTGTTTGTCTCACCCAAGACCTGGCCCTGACCCAGGGGAGGGTACAGCTGGTGTGTGACAGCGACCCAGAGCTGAGCGCTCCCTCTGTCCCCACCCAAAGGGGCCCAGGGCAAGTCTCCACTGAGTCTCTTCCCTCTCTTCCCTTTTCCTCCTTGAGCAATTTTTTTTTCTTTTTTTCCTTTTTTTTTTTTTCCCTTGTTTTGCTAGAAAAAGCTAGAATTAATATTTCCAGCAGCACTGAAGGAAGGACTTGGCAAAGCATTTCTTTCTCCGGTAAAAAAACCCAAAAACGAGGTGACAACCCTTTGCTGTCGATAGAACTGCAGCTACAAAGCTGCTCCATCTCTTGGGGCTTTGCCATTTGCAGAGGCAGAGCCTTGTGAGAACTGATCCCACCAGGGAGCCAGAGCTGTGGCTGCAACGCTGAGGGCTCTCCCTTGTCCCTGGCTCTGGCTTGCAAAGGCAGGTGCTCAGGTTTGCTGCAGGACACAGGAGTGCATGAGTGATGTGGAGGGATGTGGTGGGGGGTCCCGTGGAGGGGAGGAGAAAGCAGGAGAAATGCAGCCAGTGCATTCCTTGGCAGACTGATTCCCATCTGGGGAGTCCCGTGGGCTGAGTTTTGCCTCAGTCAACAACTGCTAGTGGGAGTGATGCTGTGGAGAGCTGACACGAGTGAGTAAGCAACACTGGCTCTTCTGCACTCCGAGTTTGGGAGGCATCTGCTACTTATTTAGGAAAGGAAAGGAAAACAAAACATAAAAATCCACATGAAAAACATTTCCAGGGCACAAGAACGGGATTTACAGAAACAGGAAGGCATCAGCGGTGACCATTTCAAACTGTCGGGAACAAGGAGCCCAAGCAGACTGGATTTGGAGACCTCCATCCACCAAACCTCTGGTTTGGACTCAGAATCTTCCCCTTTGAAGTGGAAACACTAAATTACACCTCAGAACTGCGGGGTGATCGACGGGATGCACGTAATTGTCCACACTGAAAGCAAAGTTTTTCCTGCCAACCTTACCTTTCCCAGATTCCTCAATGCTCACCACCTCCTCTGTCCCACTGGCAGCACTGAAGGCTGACCTGCCCCCAGCTATTCCATGTCCTCAGGGATGGGGTCACGGCTTTGTGACACCCTGACCGCTTTATTTTCCCCGCGTAATTCATTTCTCCTTGTTCCGCTCCATTTCCATCCACCTGCACTTCCACATACCAACATCCTCGGATCCACACCCCAGAGACCTACCCCTTCTCCTCTCCAGACCCTCTGAGATGGCAATACTTTCCCGTCTCCTCCAGTCCATGGAACAGCTGCCTGCCAGTGATCCCCCCACTCTGGGAGGGTTCCTGTGCTCAGAGCTGCTGCTGTCACCACTCCCTTGGCAGCTGGCACAGGAGCAGGAGGTGGTGGTTGGTGTCCTGCCACACATCCAGCCTTGTCCCAGGACGTTTGTGCAGCTGTCTCCAGGTCGCTGGCTGGGATGTCTGCACTTGGAGGAGTCTTTTGCAGTCCTCCCCCGGGGACAATCTCCTCTCTAAAGAGTTCACTCCTGGTTATCCACTCCTTTTTTTCCAGAATGTGTCCTGGAATCACCATGGTAAAGGCCCAGGGGGGACCAAGAGCGGGGAGAGGCTCGCTGGGATGGAGCTCAGGGCTGTTTGTCCCCCCTCCTGCAGTCTCTCGGCCCGTCTTGCTGCGATAGTTTGGTGGCACCGATGCACAGGGGAGTCACAAAACAAAAGAAAACGAAAGGACAAAGACGACTACGAAGTGGTTGGTTCTGCTGTCACCCATTCCAAGGACGCTCCGGCTTCCTCTGCCCCCTTCCCCCCAGGGTGGATGTGATACAGTACTGCTGAAAGAGCCTCTGGGACACTCGTGGAAGAGAGGGGAGCAAGGCAGACCCCCCCCCTTAGACTGTGGGGCGAGGGGGGCCGGGAGGAGGGGGGCCCGGTTTGGGGGCCTGGGGCGGGGGGCAGCGGGGGAGCGTGGAGGATGGGGAGGGGGTGGGGGTGGGGAGCTGGGAGGAGGGGGGTGTAGATGGGGGCTGGGGGCGGGGGTGTAGATGGGGGCTGGGGGAGCTGAGGGGGGTACGAGTTGTTGAGGGGGTACTTGGGGGGAGACTCGGTGTTCTTCACTCTGGTGAAGTTGATGCAGCGGCCCTGAAACGAAAGGACAGGGGAAGCAGAGTTACCAACCCAGGGGACACAGCCCAGCTCAGCCACCTCCAGGCTGTGCCCAAACCTGCCCCCAGAGCTCCGGGCACAGCCCCTGCCCCTCAGTCCCTCACAGGGGGAGGATGAAACCTCCCCCGCTGCTCTGCAGCTCCAGGACCTTCCCAGCAGAGCACTGGGCACTCCAGGTCCTGCTGACGCTGCAAGAGCCTTTACCACAGAATCAGGGAATGGTCTGAATTGGAAGGACCTTAAACCCCACCCTGTCCCACCCTCTGCCATGGGCAGGGACACCTTCCACTGTCCCAGGTTGCTCCAACCTGGCCTTGGACACTTCCAGGGCTGGGGCAGCCACAGCTTCTCTGGGCAAGCTGTGCCAGGGCCTGCCCATCCACTGAGTAAAGAAGTTTGCCTTAATATCCTGTATAAACCTGCCCTCCACCAGCTTAAGGCCATCCCCCCTCGTCCTTGTCCCCACTCCTGTGTTTCAGAGCTGGCACTGGAGCCTGCACAGCCCATGGTCTGTCCCTGCATCCACAGATGCCTCTTCCAACAGAACAAAATCTGGGCTTTGCCCCTTTGGAGCCTCTCTCTCCTCCAGACACTTGGCTTTGGTGTCCCTTTCTACCATTTACCAGCCAGAAAAAAGGGAAGGTTCATTTAACAAAGACAGTTTCTTGCTCAGAATTTTTCCTGAAATGCATCCATCCCTCCTCGGGATGTCTTGATACTCAAGTGCTTGTGAGAAGCCAATAAACTGCTTTTCTCACTCTTCGCTGCTAAGCTACAGTTTGTTGTACATTTTTAAACAAAACCTTTGCCCTCTGAGCTGTTCTTTTTTTTTTCTTTTTTCCTTTTTTTTTTTTTCCCTCCAAAGTTCCACCTGCAAAAGATCCAACTGTAAATACTCGAATGTCAGAATCAGCACTATTGTATTATGGATTCATTCCTTTAGATATGAAATCATCCTAAAAGGCACCAGAGGATTTCTGAGTCCATTCTTTATTTTTTGGACTTGCGAACACGGGCTTATTTTCTCTGTTTTCCTCTTTCCTCTCCCAAAGTAAATGTTTTTGCTGGTGGAAAAAATGCCAAATGGAGCACTGAGCCCCTGCAGGCTGCAGTAGATTTGTTGGGGTAACGACATCAATCATTTAAATCCTCTCCAGCCCTTGCACAGGACAAAATGCCAACGCCAAACGAAGTGACAGAGGGAGCAGGAACCCTCCACACCCCCTCCATCTGCAGTGCTGCCCAAGGCAGGGCAGGGCACAGCCTGCAATGAGCACTCCCTGCCCCATCCCAGAGCACCCCCGGCCCCATCTGCTCTCTCCCTGGGCTCCTGTCTCTGCTTTAACATTTGTTTTAATGCACTTTGCTGAGATTTTAAGTAAATACTGTGGGACAGGCCTGCTGAGTGAGGCAAACTCTGAACCCGACATTAACCAGTTCTACTCAGAAAAAAACCCCAAAAATCATGAGAATGTTTTCCTTGTTCCAGTGCCACATCTCCTGCCACGCAACTTTAGTCGTTTCAGAACATTTTTTGCACTAGTTTTGTTTTCTTTATTTATGATGAGACTAAAATAAACCCGAACAAAAAGCAGCACAAGTCAGAAACTGTGGCCAGAGAGCAAAAAGCTGCAGTTGTTTTTTGTGTGGAGAGATGCTCTGTCTGCATGGTCTGGCAGTGAGGTTATGGAGCTGCAGGTCCAAGTGGGACTGAGCACCGCCCTGAGAGCATTCAGGAGGATGATGAGAGGCTCAGAAACCTTTGGGTTTGGGGTTGGGGCAGGGCCTGAGGACTACAAGCCATCTTGTGCTCAGGGCACGGTTCAGAAGGGTAAAGGAGCATCCTGGGCACTGGCAAAGATTTGACTTGTTACTGGTTGCAGTCAGCTATGACCCAGTGAGCCCCTGTTCCCCAGCTGCTCTGATATCCACGACCAGAGATGACCCTTTCTGCAGGAACAGGGTTGCTTTGCAGTGACAGAGTTCTCTTTTCAAATGGGATTGATTCTCCCCTGTCCTTGCCAACCTCTCAAACAGGGGCCTGTGCACGTGCTGGGCTGGGCGAGCAGCTGGGCTGGAGTCTGAGCACAGGCTGCTCACATGCACAGCAGAGACAGCACAGGGCTACAGACAGCAGAGCCAGACCTGACCCACTTGTCTCAGGTCCAGATTTGCCTCACCCAGCAGGCCTGTCCCAAAGCATTTACTGATAATCTCAGCACGGAGCATCACCTCCTTGTGCCCCACTGCCCCGTGCTTGATGCTGGTCTCACTCCAGAGTTCAAACCATTCCCTAACACAGGATGGATGTGCTTTTCCCCTCAGCTCCCACGTGCCAATCCCTGTCTCCTCCCATTTCCTTTGCTCCCAGCTCAGCTGTGCTGCCCTGAACTGACAGTGACCTGTCTGGTTCTCCTCCTGTGCAGTGGGATCTGCAGGGCACCCAGCACGTGTGGGGGGCAGGGACACAGTGCAGGCTCCCCCCTCCCTTCACGAGATCTGCCAGACCCAGGGAGCTCTGGGCTTTCATCTCTTGACTTTCCTCTCACCCAGATGGGGAGAAGCCAGAGAGAGCTCCTCAGCCCAGATGGACTGAGATGGACTCTGGCAGCTCCGCTGCCTCAGAGGAGATGGGGAGGCCAAGAGCTCCTCTGGGAGAGCTGTCAGACTGAATGACAAGGGGATGTCCAGGAAACAAATCACTGTGCCCTTGCATGGGGGGCAGGAAAAGTTTTGCTGGTGCCCTGGGTACAAATGCAAAGCAGATCCCGGAGGGAGAGAGCTCCTTTCACCAAGGAGGTGGATGTTAACCCCCTTGTATGTAGCAATATGATAACAGAGGTCGTGCCAGCAGAGTGTGAGACAAACAGTTTAACCCTCAAGCTCTCAAGGACTGAAACGTGTGTCAGACATGTCTTCCCACCTGCACTCACCCAAAGGGGGGCCTGACTCACAGCTGGGCTTTGTACGTGAATTGCAGGAGGAAAATAAACCATCAGCACCCCTGACCTGCTCCAGCCAGAGCTGTTTGATCTGGAGAATGGTCTGGATGAAGAGCAGGTTGGGTGGCTCATCACCCACCCACCCAAGGTTTTCCAGGGCTCCCCATTGCCAGCACAGTTCTGTCCATCCCACAGATAGTAGAATTTGATGTGGCACTGACAGATCCTCTAAATAAAGGGGCCCAAATGCCTTGGTCAGCCTTGTGGTCTGGATGCAAAACCAGTGGGAGTGTCTGAGGCACTACAGGAAGAGAATCTCTCTACAATCAGTGGGACAGGGACCACAGGGATCACAGGGACCTTCCCAGAGCTGGGATTTTATGAGGGTCTCAATGACCACCAGTCAGCAGCCCCTCTTGGCTCCCCACCAAGGCTCATCACCTCCTTTAGGTGTCCAAATTTAGATGGGGTGGATGTGGAAGACGGTGTCAGAATACCCAGGAGGCAGGAAATGAACCCATTTCCACTCAGTGCTACCTTGCATCCTTCAACAGAAAGTCACCTTTAATCCCAGGAGAAAAAACTCCTTAACCAGGTTGTACCAGAGCTTTGAGAATGAGGAGCCAGTTCTGAATCTTTCTAGCAGGGAGACAGAAGCTGGAGATCCAGGATGTACGAACGTAGGGACAGGCTGGATATTAAAAGGCTGCTGTGTCCAATGCCCTGGCCGAGCTTTATTTCCCTCTGAGCAGCCACAACCCTTCAGGGGGATGGAGAGTCCCAGCTGTGCCTCAGAAGAGACAACTGAAGCAACATGGAGACGCTATTCGATCCGAAATTTAGTGGGATCAGCAAAATCAGCACGGGCAGCTCACGCCTCACATTTTTGGTTGTTTTTTCTGGAGAGCAGCTGTGTGTGCCCATGGACACTGCTGTGTGTGCCCATGGACACAGGACCATGGGGGCTGTTTCTCCTCTGTCTCCTGTGTCCCGTCCCTCTGCCCGTGGTGTCTCCTCTGACCACGGCCCCTGTCCTGTGATGCTCTAGGGTTGCACACTTGGTCCAGGCTTTTCCTTCTGTCCTTCCCATCTGGCTGACTGAGGAGCCCTGCCAGGGCTGGGAGGGCAGGCTGGGATGTGGGGGTTTGGGACATGAGCCTGCAGAAGCTGTGGCTCAGGGTGGGGGCTGCTGTCCAGGAGTGTTTGTGCCTGACAGGGATGTGGGGGCAGAGGTGCTGGGAGCAGCAGATGCCTCAGCCAAGCTGTGGCATTTCCTAGGGGCTCCACAGCCTCGTCCAAGCCACTTCCCACCCCCTCCTGCCTCTCCTTCTGCCTTGGACTGAGTCTGCAAACTATCAGGGGGATGGACTGTCACTTAGAGCACCACACTGGGACCTGCACAGACACTGCCTGGGATCCAGGGTGCCCCACCCAGCCTCGGGAAGGATGGACCCTCCCCCTGGGATGCTGCAGGATTTCTTCTCTCCCTGACCAGCCAGCCCTCTGGCCCCCATCCCAGCAGGGCTCAAACCAGGGCAAAGCTTTTTCCTTTGTTCCATCCCAGCCCTGCTCTCCGTGGTTCCAGCTGGTGAGGAACAGGCTCACACATGGCACAGCAAAGAGGGGATTTAGCAAAGGGCAGTGGGTCCCAGAGCAGGGATGTGCCCTCCACGGGACTCAGGAGATCTCTCTTTAGCAAAGACATTTTTTCTGAAGCAAAGATGAAAAATGTTTCTGGTTGGTTTTTTTTTTTTTTGGTTTTTTTTTTGTTTGTTTGTTTTTTTGTTTTTGTTTGTTTTTTTTTCTGGTTTCCTATCAAGCTGGAATTAATACCTGGAAAAATATCATTTAAATATCATTTAAAGACCATAAAACACTGGGACTGGCTTCTTTTGCCTGGTTTAAAGAGAGGCCCTGGAAAAGATATGATCCTTAATGTTGTTTTGTATGGGTCATTGGTAATTCAGGCTTTCCATAAACAATATCCTGGTTTACCCTGTTGTTATGAAAAAGAGGAGAGAGAAATAAAAAGAAATACAGCAAAAAAAGAGAAGAGAAAGAGAAGAAGGAAAAGAGAGAGAAATGAAATTTAATAATTAGCCTGTGATTTGAAACCTGATTCTGACTCGAGCATGCACGAAAACTTGAGGACATACTGGGCAATTAAGTAACAGGCAACCATTAAATATATTAAATAAATATGAGAGTTACACTGGTGCCTGCAAAGACAGGATCTGCCAAACTGCAGCTACTACAAGGGCAAAGCACATCCATGAGGTGAGAAACCAACACAGTTTTTGGAGGCAGATCCCCCTCCCAGGGATCCCAGGGATGGTTTGAACCCGGTCCAGGCATGAAACTCCCCCAGATGCGTGAGGTGATGAGTGGGGAGAGGAGGAGGAACGGAGTGGGGAGTCACAGAGGGTCTGAGAGCAGCTCTGAGCCCACGGGGAGGGGAGGCAGGGACTGTCTGTCTGTCTGTCTGTCTGCAGAGCCAACCAGCACAGGTAGCTCTCGCTCCTCTCCTGTGGCTCCAGGTGAAAAGACTGCCCAGAGCCAACGTGGAGTGGATCCTCTCCTGGGAAAGCAGTCCTTGCACAGGGCACTTTGCAAACCTCTCGCCCAAGATGCGTCCCTTTGTGCCCGGACAAAGGTGCTACAAGACCGGGGTGAGAATGGCCCTGAATTTAATCCCCATCTGCCTCCCCCCGGCGTTCTGCCCCTCGGGATCAGCACTGCGGGGGCAGCTCGGGGGTCTCCAGGTGGTTTTGCTGCTCCAAAGCCCTGCCAAGCTCACCCCAGGTTCCCAGGCAGCTTCTATGACACGGTAGGATTGTGTGAGCTCGAAAGAAACCCGAGCTGGCAGCCTGCTGCCTTTTAAATCACTCGAGGCGGGGCTGGAAGACAGTTTTAGGAAACTGTTAACTCGCTCCTGGGCTTTGTCAGGCAGCCCCGTGTGAGCTCAGCCTGTGTGGAGTGTGCCTGGCACTGCCAGCAATTGCTGCCTCCCGCAGCAAGAGGCTCATTCCCCGGCTACCTTCGGGTCTCTGAGTCACCAACCAACCATTCGAACTGCCTCATTCCGTGATAAAACATCACTGCAACCAACCCAGGCCCATCTGCAGCTCGTTACTAAAGCCAGAGCTCAGAGCTCAGCCTTGCTCGTAAACCTGCCTTCCCAAGGTACTCCTGCCACCTCGGCCACTCCATAAACAATAAACTGCAGACTTGAGCTCTTGTCTCCCAGATTAAGAGGAAGATTTATAGGTCATCACCCCAGAGGGGTTCTAATAACCTGGTCTCTTATTGCAGAGGCAGCACTGAAAGCTGTGGGTGTTCTGGTTTATCTTAAAAGAGCCAGTGAAAAGGACTGCAGTGTGAGAACATTTGGAGCAGGATCCCCAGTTTTCTCTTGGGTCCCAGTACCAGAAAAGCAGAGTTTTCTGTTGGGTGTAGCCATGCTGGATTTGAATTTTTACACCCAGCAATAGAGAGGTACAAAGTGGTGTTTTGTGCTGAAGCCAGTGAGGAGGTTTGGGGATTTACCCCAAATGAGAAAGATAAACTTACCAAAAGTAGTGGCAAGTAACTAATTACACATGGCCACTGAACTCCAGTTGTACCAGAGGCACTTTCCCACACTGCAGACAAGCACCCTGCCTGAATTCAGCAGGGGAAACCCACTTTCCTTGATGCCTTGTTATGGTTTGATCTATCCAGATGTTAAAGCAACATTTGTGTTTGTATGATCCTGTTCTGTTCAAGCAACCCAAAAGCTGCACTTGTTGAAGAACACAGGAACCCATTAAAGAATTAGAAATAATGAAGAGCTTATTTAGGGCACCAGTTCAGTCACACTGGCTTGTGACCAAAGCCCCCCATGTCCACACCTGTGGACATCCCCTGTGCATCTGAGGGCCCACAGAGGTTCTGCCACTTCAACCTCCCATTCAAACCCTGCTCCTGAGCTGACTCATCACTTCCCATCTGTGCCCAGCCCTCCAGACCTGCCACAGCCCTGAAAACACCCACTGCTCTGCCAGCTGGGGCTGGAGATCTCTGACCACACTGTGCAGGACTGGAGCAGCTGGGGAACCAAGTGGAAAGGGAACAATCAGAGCAAACTCCTCCAAAAAAAAAGTGAAACAAGACGATGCAGCCAAATCCGAGCGTGGGAATGAGCTGAATAGTCTCCATCTCTGGCCCCTGCCAGAGTTCAGGAGGAGTGGGCATGTGCATATCAGCAACAGGCCTGATTGCTTCTGCAGGAGCTGGGTTTGGCTCATCTGTGCTGTGGGATGGGTGTCATTTCCAGGAAGATCTGCTCATTCTTCCCGCTGTCTTTCTGGAAGGAGGGAGCTGGTGTTGGACAGAGCCTGGGTGACACATCAAAGGCACACCTCACACCAGGCTCTGACCTTTCTGCTGGGGGTTGAATAACAAAACCTACTGGGTATGAGGAAAAGAGAGAAAAACTCAAATGAAAAAGGAAACACAGTCTTTTGGCAGCAATAACTGGAACAACTCATCGAGGGCAGTGGTAAACATCCCTCTGGAGAGGCAGAGAGAGCCTTGCAGCCTCCAGAAATCAGTGATCTGAGGAGGATCCTTCTGGCTGCAATTTATCTTTGGGCAAAGAAGGCAGGGCATGACTCAGGACAGGATCTTCCACGATGTGAACGTGAGATGAACACAACTTGATGGCTGTTTTCACATTACATGACTCAGGACAATGACCCTGTGCAGTGCTAATGAAAATGGGAATTAATTGTCCACTGAACATTGTCCTGCCAGGGCTTAGTGAGAAATAATTCCCATCTCTGCAACCCCTGTTTGCTGGATTTGCCTTGGATCCTGACATCAGTCCTAAAGGCACAACTTTGTGATTCTGTCTGGGATGAGTTTTGCCCCGGATCAAGGTTTGACTGGGATTCTCTCCCTTTAGGATCTGGGTTCTCCCTGTCTCACCAAGAGGCTGCCCAGCTCAAGGGCCAGCTTGGCTTTGTTCTCCCAGCCCCGAGCAGCCTGGTGAGCAGATCTCCAGGCTTTTGGCTTTGGAGCTGCCAGTTCCAGGAAAAAGAGCTGATGTTTAGGTTAACTTTTCCATGGCTGCTAGTGGAAAACCACGCTGCAGCAGTGTGTGTGTGGAAAGGGTTCCCAGGCTCCTCCTCACCACAAAGCCCGAGCTGGGGCTCAACGATGGGTTAAACAGCAGCTCCCTGTCGGTGCCTGTGTGGCTTCCAGTCTGCAGGGGGAGAGGAACCCTCAGGCAAGCAGTGACATGGGGTGTGGGGTGACTCGGGGGTCTGCACGGCTGGTTTTGCTCTCAGTCTGGTGTTCAAGGGAGGGGGGTTTGAAACTGGATCTCCTGTGGTTTCTGTGCTTTGTTTCAGGGGGAGGTTTCTATTCCTGACACTGAAATCAGACAATTACTTTCTATCTGAATTTCCTCACCTCGAAAAGGGGCTCCTAACTGAAAACAAGGGAGGACCCAGGGGAGTTTCCAGGATGGCAGATTTTGCTGGGGTGCCCTGTGATGTTCCCTGTTAATCAATAATACCTGTGGCCATCCCCACATCACCCCTCAGCGGGGCTACTCTCTAATAAAACACATTCCATGCCTTTCACTGAACTCACTGGAGGTTTGTGGGGCAGAATTTGCTCCTCAGTATCCAGTTATGAACAAACAGCCACAGCTGTTTTCACACTTGGTGCAGGGTATTTGCCCAGGGTCCTGCAGGTACTTCTTGCTTTCACACCCAGGTTGGGGGTCTGACTGGAGAAATCCATGGATTGAACTGGGCTCTAGTTTAAGTCTTGGATTACAGGTAAAGCATCTGCTGGTCTGGTACCTTGCTTTGGGGGTGGGTTTGTGTGCCTGGCAAGCCCTTGGTTGCTGATGTAAGACCCAGGGTTCCCCTCACAACTTCTCAGAGCAGATGGACCCAGGCACAGTCCAAGTTTTTTCAGCTGGGGCTGCTGCTTATTTTCAGGAATTCATTGCAATCCCACAGGAAACAATGACCTGGCTTTCCCATAAGGATCAGGAGAGCAAGTCCAGCCCACTGCTGGAAGCTGCAGGAGGGAAGCACAACACAAATGCAAGCATCAACATTCCCTCAGCAACAAACAGGCATGGGAGGGATGGGTTTCCTGGACATTCTCTCTGCAACTCTCTGAATTCTAAGAGAACCAAACCACCTACTGCAGTGTTTTCTGTGAGAATTCACACACCTGGACACTCTTCTGCATCTGGTCTCCTGGGTCCTGCAATTCCACCCCCACAGCACAGAACTACCTCCAGGAAGGGTTTAACTCCAACACTTATTTCATTTACCCACAGCTGCAGAACTACTCACTCCACGCAGAGGAAAGTCTGAACTGGGGTGTTCCACTGGCTTGTTTTGCTCTTTAAAACAAAGGAGGAACCCCTCTCCTTTCTCAGCTCGTTACACCAAAGGCTGCCCTTTCCATGAGCCCCACACAGGAACATCCCCTGAGCAGAGCCTGCCCAGCCCTCACTGCTCTGGAAACCTCAAGTCAACATTACCCAGGCTGAGTTCTTGTCTCGGTCCAAATCATCCTTTGCAGTAAAAGCTCAGCTTGTAAAACCCCTTGTGATGGCTTCAGTGCTGCACTAAAACCTGGACAAACCCTGTTTTATGCAGATTCTCAGAGGAGCAAAGAGCCTGGGGCTAAGGAGGGTGGGAGGGGAAGAGGAACCAGAGTGGAAACACAAGCACCTGCCTTTGTATGAGGAGGGGAGGTGGCACTGAGTCAGCTGGAGAAACACCCCCTAATCTGTGTGCTTGCACCAAGACACCTGTCCTGTGGCAAACAGAAATATATCCTGCAAGTTTTGCCCAGTTAGATGGTCCTGAAGGTCCCCTGGTCCAGGGGAGCACTGCTCTGACCCTGCAAGGCTTTGGCACTCCCCCTCCTGCAGCCCAACCTCCAGAGGCAGTGCCTGCTGGGGGCTCTAACTCACATAAACACACACACAGTGCAGTTTTGGCTGGAATTCCACGCTGCTGCTTCTTGGAGCCATGGAATGGGCTGGCTTGGAAGGAACTTTAAAGCCCAGCCAGTGCCAGCCCCTGCCATGGCAGGGACACCTTCCACCAGCCCAGGTTGCTCCAACCTGGTCTTGGACACTCCCAGGGATCCAGGGGCAGCCACAGCTTCTCTGGGAATTCCATCCCAGCCCCTCCCCACCCTCACAGGGAGGAAATTCTTCCTAATTTCTTCTTTGGAAGGCGCATGGAAACTGTGCTGAGGGAGAATGAACCAGCAAGAAAAGCTGTTCCTTGTGGTTAAAGGAGGATTTGAACTACATTAACAGAACATTCCAGCTGGTCTGGTAGATCCCCTGTTTAGTGCTCATGAGAATCAGCACCAGCACATTGTCCCAGTGTTTCTCACTGCAATTCCCTGTATTTGCTCCTGCCCCTTTCCTCGGACGAGGCCAAGGTTTTAGTTTGATTTTACACCCTGGCTCGCTGGATTTGGTGGAAGCTGAGGCCTGGAGCACAAGATCACACCACTACAACCACCAAGAGAGGCCCCAGGCTATGTGGCAGCACTGTCCCACTCCTCTCAGCCTGGATTTCACCTCCTTCCATTTCAGCACCGTGTGGGAAGTGAGAGACAGCGAGTTATTCCCAGTGAGTTATTCCCCAGTGAGTTATTCCCCAGTGAGTTATTCCCCAGTGAGTTATTCCCAGTGAGTTATTCCCCAGCTCGGTCTCTGCAAGCACACAGCACTCTGCACCAGACAGGGAAAGGAGATTTGGGTTTCTGGGAGTTTGAACTTTGCCAGAAATAAAGAATCATTCCCATTCCTCAGATGGTGCAGCAGCCAGTGCTGATCTCCCCTGTGAAACTCCCAGTTGAAGCAGATTGAAGGTTATTAAAAGACGTAAGAAGGGACAGAGAAGAAGGGAATTTTACTGTCACGTGGCAATGATTCAGGCTGGGTTTTACTGCCCTCTGAGTATTTTAGGCACAATAGTGGTCACCCACTCAGCTGGGGAAAGGACAGGAAAGCCTCTGGGAAATGGAAGGTGATTTAAGTGGCTTGGTCAAGGTCACCCTGTGTGACAGTGGCAGAGACATCTCCAGGCTTTGACTCCCAGTTTAGCACCCAAAGCTGCCCACAAACCTGCAGCTCTTTTGGGCATCTCAGATCTGGAATTACAATAGCAGGATGCAATTAACAGGGCTATCCATCTCCACAGTGCTCTTCTGCAGTGAAGGGTCACACAGTTTAGCTGTAAATGGGTCTTATTTCATACTCTGACCGTTCTGTTTATATTAAGACCAATTTTTATGTCAGCACATGCACACACATATTCTTCCTTTCCCAGTAAAAGAGCAACTGTGATTACTTTAATGGGCACATTTTCATGTGTTTTGTGGCCTTGCCCTCTCACCACAATTCACCCCAATCTGTACCAGAGACCTGTCACTGAGATCCAACACAGTATCAGTTTTATGTGATTCCAACCATGCTGGTTCTGGAAAAAGCCCCTCTCCCTGCACCTTCATTAATTTAGGTAGGATACATCTTTGCACATAATTACACATGGGCTTGTTGTACTTTTTCTCCACCTTTATGCCCTTCTGTATCTATATTTATCTATACAGACACAAAACAAAAATGCAATTAATGCAATAATAAATAAAATACAATTTGCTCCCTGATTGAGGGGTTCCTGGCCAAGTCTGAGCTTGAAACACATTTCAACAATCCCATAAATTCCTGACAGAACAATGTTTAAGAAGGAAATGCAACTGATACACCAAAGAGACAAGAGTTGTCTGGGTCCTGTGAGCAATTTGCACAAATAAGCGTTCCTGTGCTCCACTGTAAAAATGCTAAATTCTCTAAAAAATGTATATATATTTTTACATCACCCCATCCGATGATGTTTCCAACACAAAAATAACCTCATTAATGCCGACAAGAACGCAAACCTCGTCTCTCGAAAATGTGAGAAGCCCACAGGAATCCCGTGTGACTCTCACTGCCTCGCCTTATTGGAACCATCTGTGTCTGTTGGTAACCCCAGACCATCTGCCCCCAGGTCTGTCTCCAAAAAACCCACAATGTCACCACCTTTTCGTGCACCTCAGCGCTTCTGGGATCGAAGGTGCCTTGTTAAAACCCTTCTGCAGGGCAGACCAAGGGTTGCTCCACATCTGCTCCTGCCAGGCACCCCCAGGGGTTGCTGTGTGATGATGGGCTCTCCAGCTGCTGGAGCTTTCCAGGAGCTGTGGCTCAGGCTGCTGCCATGCTCTGGACAGGGATCCCTTCCCTTCTGGCAGTTTTTGGAGAGGTCTCAGCTCTGTCTCCACCACCATCCAGCCCTGCTCCACCACTCCCTGCTCAGTGATCCCATAACTGAGGGATCCTTCTCCTGTTGCAGTGAGGGAACAGCCCCACAGTGCCTCCACCTTCATTCACAGGTTCAGGGCACAAACAGCCAAGAGGCAAAGACAAGGGACTGTCTGAGGCCACAGGGAGGAGGAGGAGGACTGGAATCTTCAGCCCCCCCACTATCCACTGCAATGAATATAAACTGCAAATGTTTAGTCCCTGCCCTTGCAGCACTGCCTGGTTACAGACTGATGGGACCCCCAGGGCAGGGGACACCTTTCCTGGCAAATCAATGGATCCCTGGAAGTCGTGTGGGCTGCAGCAGATAAGCAGCAACAATTACTCAGTGTGGGGTTTGAGGTGGAATCCGTGTGTCATTCTGTGCAAGGAATCTTCGGAGCAGCTCAGCTCATGTGCTGGCAGGGGACACAGCCACTGATTATAGCAAGGGATTGCTTATATATGAAAATGATGTAACCCTGGGATTCAGTCCAGCTCCTTTCCAGGCTCCAAAGCAAACAGAGATGCCTTTCAGTTATTTTTTCATCTGGCTTCACTTTTTTTATCTTGATCGGTGGGTGAATTAAGGAGCCCATTCGACAACACTAAGTCTGAAATCTGCTTCCCTTTGTTCAGGAAAGAGAAGAGAAGGAAGGAGGTACAAACTGCCATCAAAACAGTTCCTCCTTGTAGCTTTTAGGAATATCACATGGTCAAAGGCCCCTGTCTGCAAATTTCAAGCTCCTCTTCACTAGCCATAAAGTTTGCCTGCGAGGGTTTGGATATTTATCCAACCTGAGGATGCTCCGTGTGGTGGGCGTTCGATCCGGTGGCTCTGTTTGAGGCTGCTGGTTCCTGGGGGATGCTTCCCTAATCCCTGTCTCTCTCATTCCCAGGGCATGCCCACAGCTGGCAGTGTGGGCTGCTGGTTTGAGCTGAGTGAGTCTGAGGTGTTTGCTCAGCTTGTGCCGTGGATTCCCCTGGAGCGGCCGCACGGTCTGACCGAGACGGGGCTGGTTAGTCTGGAACTGCCCTGGGACACAAACCAGAGCATTGCTGAGGGGAGCTGGGATGGCAGTGATGGGGGACCTGGGCCCTGCAGCACCCTGAGAGAGGAGAGGAGAGCAGACAGAAAAAGCTGGAAAACTGGAGCTGCCCTGCCCAGTGCAGCAAGTCCTGCAGCTTTGTACCCTCTGAGACCAGCAGGGCTGGGTCTGCTCTGGGCACCAGGGCTGGAGTTCCAAACCATCTGTGCCTCCACTTTAAAACACACCACTGGCTGGGAGTTCACAACCAGCTTTGGGGGCCCCTTTGCTGCCAGGCTGGGGAGAGCATTCCTTTAGCTGTGCTTCCCAGCAGAACAGGATCAAATCCAAACCTGCCAGTGGGCACCTCTGAGAGCCCACAGACACTGCTGAAGGTTTGGCAGCCTGGGGAGGGCCAAGCCTGTCCTTGTTGTGCCCCTGATCCAACAGAGCTGCATGGAATCTCATGGACAGGACAGAGGAATTTCTGTCTGGGCTCACCACTTCCAAAATGGCTTTTACAGCTCTACCCCTGCACCAGGAGCAGCAGGATGAGCATCCAGGAGCCTGTGTGTGCATGTGCAGGGCTGCCTGGGTGTGACTGTCCTCCACACGCTGTCCCTCAGCATCCCCTGCACCAGGAACATCTGAACCTGTTGGAAACATCCTGTCTGCAGGTCAGGCCAGGCAGGTGTCGTGCCCGACCTCAGAGCCCTGTGCCAGAACACACCTCCCCCAGTTCCTGTCAGCCATCCCACACACCACCATTGGCTGCATCCCTGGGACCTGACCAGCCCTGTAAATAGATGTTCCTGCCAAGGAACCCAGTGCCTAGGCCATACAACCACCACAAAAGTGGTCCTGACTTTGGAGAGCGAAGCAAAGCTGTTCCCAGCCGGAGAGGTTCCCAGAACCATGTCCTGGGTTGGAGGAAGGAAATGATGGACACAGCACTAAACTTACATTATCAGACATCCACTGTGTGTTTATGTGCAATCCAGAGACCCTCTCACTGTGATTCTGGTGGAAGTCTCCCAGCTGATGGCAGGGATTGGATCCAAGCCCACCCACCCCAGCCCTGACTTCCCGGGCAGGGAATTCTGGCCACGTTTGCACGGGTGGAAATTTCCCATCATTTCAGTGCAACATTTGCTCCTTTTCTTTCTCAGCACTGTCCTACAGACACAGGTTTCATTTCAGGAAGGATTTTCTGTGGAATTGCTCCTTTCCCATGGTATCTTTGCCTTGCTAGGAAGGCAGACTGCTCTTTCTGCCCCAGGACTCTGCTCTGAGGGCACTGGCAGTCACTGGCAGATGTTTCCACGCTGCCATTCCCATCAGTCCAACACTGCCCTTCCCCCTGGATTTCCAGTCACACCAGAGCAGTGATGTGTTTTATGAGATAATATTTGATGTTTGCTGACCTGGGAGAAGCCACAAGCCTTGGAGCAGCCTGAATCCTGCAGCTTTTGTATCCTAAGATTGGACAGGCATTTCAATTTCTCTTAGAAGAGCAGTGGCACAGAGGAGAACAGAAGGGTTTTGGCAGGGATCCAGTAGGGCTGAGAGTGTCCTCATTCTGCAAGCTGCAGATTTTGCAACTATTTTTGCAGCCTTTTGCTTTTCTTTTTTTTTTTGACTAATTTGGCTCCCAAAGCACAGCTGAGTTTCTGGCAGTTGAGTTTACAGCAGTATTGCCTCATCCATTCCTGGTCCCTGGCACAGGAGCCTCTAAATGTTCTAAAGCCAACCTTCCTGATGCCCAGTGAAATCACTTTCTGTGGCTACAAATGGAGGCAGGACAGACTAAACCAGCATCCAAGTGATGGGAATGTCTGCAGAAAGATGGGAGATGAGTCAGAAATCGCACAGCTGAACCCAGTGCTTGAAAGCTGGATGCTTCTCCTTAGTCTAAATCTGAAAGAGGGAAACAAAACCCACACATTTTTGCTGAATAAGAAAGCGGAAAACCCGACCTAATTCTGCCATTTCAGCTGTGTAAACTGATGCAAGTCCCTGCAGTGCCTTACAGCGAGTTCTCATACTGGTTTTGCCTGTGCTGTTGGGGGTGACATCACCTGGGAGTTATGTCACTGCTGCAGAGGGATAAACACAGAGTGCTCACTGCAATCTGAAAGTGATTAACAGCCAGGGGGCTGATGTTCTGTAACACATGCTTGTTCAAAGCAGCCAAACACTCAGGCTCATAGAAGGAAAACAAATGTTCCAAGAGCAACTCTACCCTTACAGGAGGGTCTGGAAGTGCTTCACATCTGCACAGGGAAGTGCCCAAACGCAGCAGTGAGCTGGAGAGAAACAGGTATTTCAGCAGCTCCAAGCCTGGGTCCATTTTCAGCCAGCTCCTCTTGCACACTAAATGATGTTGTACCAGGTCAGAGATCCTTTCTAGCACAACTCAGCCATAAAGGGCTTAATTTACTCTGAGGGTGGGTCATATAATACCTGTATGGGCTGACCCTGCTGGTGCTTGTTTTGGCAGGACACAGAGTGGTGTGTCCAAGGGATATGTCACTGGTAACTGATTCTCCCCAGCATAAATGGAAGTGGCATCTGCCATACAAATAATTTTAGCTCGTTGAGTCAAAAAAATGATTCACAGGATAGGCTTTCTTCAGACCCTGATTTCTGAGGGACAGTTGCCAGGCACCAGCAATCTGCAAGTTTGTTACCAGCTTTTCTCTCAGAATTCAGGATCAGTGAAAGCATTTTAGCAAATCTTCCCCTAGGAGGAATAAAATATTAAACCTTCTAATTCACAGTGGGTCACTGGGCCCGTATTCAGTAAAACTCCTTACAGGGAGCCAAATGTTACAGACCTGTGATTCTCCACCCAAAAACTGTTTCCTGTGCAGTTGAATTTCTTGAAGCCTTCACAATGCTGCAGTTACTTACACTTGGAGAGGAATATATTCCTGAAGCTACTCCAAGCTCTGTCGTTGATTTGTGTCAGAGATGCGGAACCGACTGCACAAGACATTCATACAACTGGCCCTGCACAGACACCCAACAATCCCACCCTCCCCTTGAGAGCATTGTCCAAACCCTCCTGGAGCTCTGGCAGCCTTGGGGCTGTGACCAAACCCTGGGGAGCCTGTTCAGTGCCCACCACCCTCTGGGGGAAGAACCTTTGCCTGAGATCCAACCTGAGCCTGCCTTGACAGCTTCATGCTGTTTCCTTGAGTCCTATCAAAATATGCAGGAATATCTCGTACTATCCATCCTTCTTCCTTCTGTAACTGCCTGAGAGCAGCTCTGTGCCCCAGGAGCAGGACTGTGCTGGGCCCTTGGATGGGTATTTCTGTCCCAGCTCATACTTGCACTTGCATCATCCAAACCACACGACCTGCAGTGACACACAGCGCTGACAGAGGTGACTTTCTGAGCTGTGCTGAGTGTCTGCCCTCAGCCCCACATGCCAAGGCAGTCGGGAACTTCAGAGGGATGCTCCTTCTCCCTGCAGTGAGGGGATGCTCTGAGCACAGTACCTTGTCTCCTGGCTGAGGGCGCATCACGGACACGCGGTCGTATCCTTTCCGCAGCAAGACCCAGAGAGCGTCCAGCTTGCCCTGGAACCAAAAGAAAACAGGCTGTTGGTTGTGCTCTGGGCAAAGTGCAGGGCAGGGACAGCACAGCTCCCCAGTGCCAGGGCAGCTGAGCCCAGCGTGGAGCCGTGTGATGGCCACTCAGTCCCTCCTGCCAGCCAGGGGGTCACATCACCAACCCTCACACCAAGCCCCCCATCCCAGCCCAGGTGCCAGCTCAGAGCTGCATCATTTCCAGGCAATAACACCCATCTTTCAGAGCCCTCCAGCCCCACAGCAGTTCTGAGGAGCTGCTCCCTCCTGGGTGGTCTCACAGCCAGCAGCCCCTCCCTGAGCGCGTGCACAGGCACAGACCCACAGCACAGAGCTGTGCTGAAGCCCCAGAGTGATGAAATGTCTCCCTGACAGCCAGTTGGGTTGATTTGTGTGGTCCCTGCCATTGCTGTGCTGCCTCCCTGCACTGCAGGCCGAGGGTTCAGCCCTGACAGCAACTCCCCAGCCACGCCACACGGCAAGCAAAGGAGCTGAACATCAGAAATATCCACCCAATCATCTGCTCTGAAGGATTCCTGCTATATCCCCCCTCCAGCAGGCCAGGCTTTCATTGTCACAGTGGATCCAGCTCCTGAAAGACCTGCAGGAGGGTTTACATGAGTGCAGCACTTTGGCTGGCTCAGTGGAAGCTCAAGGTTGATTGATCAAACTCTACTGCCATTAACTTTGCCATTTGACCCTCTGTCTGTTAAGGGCACAATACCCAAAGATTTGTAAAAATTTCTGCAGAGGGTGAGGAACAAACAGCATTTATCAATGTTTCCATAAGTATTGTTCCAGATGCTCCACGTGCTGTGATATCAAACCATGAGCAAACCCCCCAGCAGTAACATTCAGTGCACTTTACTGTGCCTGCAGAGACACAAACAGGATATTTTGAGAGTGTGCAAAGTTGTCCCTTGGTACAAAACTACTTTCTGTGGATGAGCAGATCAGACCTGAAGAATGACCCCTGACTGGACCCAGAATCTCCTGTCTGATCACTCCCTGTTTCCTTGGAATAAAGTCTAAAGCACTTCTGTGAGAGCAGAACTGCCTCGTGGAACTATTGTGGGACAGGATTAACAAATGGAAACGTGAGCTGGATATGCCAGAGGTGGTGGGGAAAGAGTGAGTGGCTTCATGAGGAGCAAGGCAGGTTGTTTTCTGGAGGGCCTGGGTCGGGGTAGTGAACTGCAGTGCCTGTGAAGGCAAGGGCTGGGTGTTTGGAAGGTCCTCAGTGACCCTGGTTCCCTGGTATCCAAACGCTACATGTGTGCTCTCCCTTTCATGGGAGAATCTTTCTCTTCCCTTTTCCAGGAACCATCAGGGCCATAATCCTCTCTGAGGCCTCTATTCCTCAACCAGTGCATGGAGCCAGTGGTTCAAAGCTTATTTGGGAGCTGGAGACATGGGTGGAGACCGACAGACACACAGAATGACTGCACAGAACTTGTTTCCATAGGATACTGGGAAAAGACTTCCCAAGGTGAGAGCCAGGAAAGTCTGTTATTCTCAGAGGAAGAAGCAAGAAACTTCTCTGTCAGATTCTTCTGCATTTGGACTGCAGAACCCCTCAGACCTGAGGGAAGCCATCCCTTCTATCCCAATCCATCTTTTCCCCTGCAGCAGAGCTGGTGGAAGCTCTTGATCTCCTGTCCACTCTGACAACTTCAGAATTAAGTACCTTTTTCTTCCATTTCTCCTTTAGGAAACCAGAGGCAAATTGACAACTTTCCATGGAACAAAAAAAGTCCTTTTTGCTCTGCAGTCCTAATTTCCAAGAACCTACCAGGATTTCTTGGGAAAAGCCAAGAGCTCCATCTTTGGGAGCGTGAATGGGGCCTCAGGGTCTGCCTGAGACATCTGGGTGGAAGGGAGGGAGTGTGCACATGGAAAGGATGATGTTGGTTGAAGAAGTGAGATGGCAATGCATCCATTTGGAAATATAAACCCCTCTGTGCTCTCCAGTGGATGGGCTGTGCCTGTGTCTGGGAACTCCTCTGCAGCTGAAGCACAAGGTCACTTGGAGAAAAAAGAAAGGCCTGGAGGCAAATAAAGCCTTGAGTCCTACTAGATCTGAAGCCCAGAAAAAAGAAGCAGTCAGGGCAGATGACAAATGAAGGAGGGCACAGTTCCAGGCTTTGCTTTGACATGAACCCGTTTTCTTCTGAATTCATGGTTAATTCAGCACCATATCAGACCCTGGTACCTCATCAGTGCTCTGAGACCTGGTGCTGTCAGTCAGAGGCAGTTTTGTAACCTGCCTGTAAATCCCAGCTGCACTTGGGCCTCTTCCAGCAAGGCCATGTCAGCTTTGTGGATAGGGACAGGAGGGACAGGGACTGGAGAACGTTCCAGGGTGGGTCAGCAAGGGCTGGAGTGGCCTCCACAGAGCATTCACTGGGGTTTCTTTTTGTCAGCAACCCTTGTTGCTTCAAATTTAGGTTGTAGTGAGGTGGGGGTCAGCCTCTTGTTCCAGGTACCAAGTGACAGGATGGGAGGAAATGGCCTCAAGTTGTGCCAGGGGAAGTTTTAGATTGGACACTGGGAAAAACTTCTTCACAAGAAGGAGTTGTTTAGCCTTGGCACAGTGGTAGAGTTACCATGCCTGGAAGTGTTCAAAAAACATGTGGATGTTTTGGGGACATGGTTTAGAGGTGAACATGGTGGTGGTGCTGCACTGGGGTTGGACTTGATGATCTTAGAGGTCTCTTCCAACCTTAGCAATTCTCTGATTCCCTTCCATCCACGTTTTGTGCTGTCCCTCCCTGTCAGATGAGCTGAGGATTTGCTGAGTTGGCTTAAGAAGTTTTTAGGTTTGTCATTCTGCTTGGATTATCTGCACTGACTTTTCAAGCAGCTGAAATGGCATTTTAAAAGCGGGATAATCCGGTTGGCACCACGCTAAGGAGTCACAGCAGCAAACTGGGATAACAGTAACAATAACCACAGTCTGTTAAGTATCAGTAGCCACATTTGGTAGCAAATAAATCTCTGGAGCATTTCAAAAAGGAATCTAATCCACTCTCAGCTGTCTACCTGCCTATAGACATCACTCTGGGAAGATTAAAAAAATAGAGGGAAGAAGAACTCCATCATATAAACTCCAAAGGGCTGAACACTCCAAGCAAAGGCTGGTACTTGTGTGCAGCATGGAGAAGAGGAGGCCTGTAGATGACTGGCCCTAAAATGTGAATTTCCTGGCTCTGTGTCAGATTCAAGCTACCTTGTTTTGCTGTTCCTGAGCTTTAATTCATCGCCCTTCTCCTCTACCAAGGATTTTTTAAAGCAGCTTGTTAGATGCATATTTATCTCACTCCCAAAGAGGTTGTTCCACCAGCCTGGTGGAGGGGGTGGAAATTCAACATCTCCCTTAAGCAGAGGAGCCAAGTGCACTTGAACTGTGGGGATGAGGGAACATTCAAGCTGAGTACCAGGAACTGCTTCCTGTGGGTGAGACCTTCCCTGAGCGATGCCCTGTAAATTCATCTCCAGGTGCTCACAGGACAGGAGCTTCTGCCAGCAGTGCTGAGGAACTTGGGCAGTTCTGCCAGCTCCCTGTAGCACAGGGAGCACAACAGCAGGATCCTGCTCCATAGGAATTCCTGGTTCTTCCTGGTTTTGATGTGTGCTCCTGACTGTAGGTGGAGAAAGTGCTGGATGCAGTTATCCTGTCTCCATACACTGTCCCGTTGGGTGCAGCTCCATCAGGGGTGTGGTGCCAATTAATTAGTAGGTAAATTCTTGTCCAGGCTAAATGCTAATACTAAATGCTATCCAGATGTGCAACACCCTAAAGTTTGGGAGTGTTTGGATATGGGGCCTTGGGTTGGAACAGTCCTTTTCCTGTATACACTTGGAATGATAAAGAAAGGAGATATTTCTAAAGGAATTAAGAACATATATCACCCATGAGATACTCTTAATATTTGTAGGCCCCTTTATAAATGAATCCTTGTTGTTATGAAGCAGAAGCTGTTCCAGAGTCAGAACTGAACCTGAGCCCTACATGCATTGAATCTTTCCTCCAAGACTCTCTTGAACTTTGGAGAACTTCCAGCTGGGACACAGACCTGCAACAAATCTGACTCCTCTGTTCAGAACTGATTTCCCATCATGCAGAATAAACCCTGAAAAATCACTGAAGGTCTCCTGTAATCCAACAGCTCGAACTGGGAGCGGGGAGAAGCTCAGCAGCACCTTCTGTGGGAAAGGCCCCAGCTCTCAGTGAAGGAGTTCAGGGAGTTGTACCCATGTGGGTTCCAGCTGCCTGAGCAGGTATTCAGGGCTCTTGGAGATCAAATCAGTGCTTCTGTCAGCTCAGTTCCAAACCCAGCCCCACTGTGTCTCTCTGCTGAATGAGGTCACTTCCAGGAGCACACGGGGGAAACCTCCCAGATGGGCTGGTGTGTTTTACAAATGCACTGATGCAAAAGCACAAAGCAGTGCACTGAGGAACCAAAGAGCAGCTCTGTGGGACTGTGTGTGCTCCACTCCCCACCCTGGGCTCACAGGACTGACTCCAACCTGTCCCAGTGTGGGATGAACAACCTTCGTGGACACACACTGAAGTCATGACAAGACCATTGCAAGGCTCTGCTTATCAGATGACTGCCCTGTGCATCCTGGCCATTGCCAGCACTGGATCTGAACCAGCTGCAAGATCAATGACTGAGGAAGGCCAAGATATTGCCCAAATTCCTGTGGGCACTGCCTGGAGCTGAGCAGGGACAGGATCCAAAGCATGGAACCCTGGGTGTACTGCAGGGTAGGACATCCCACTGCCTTAAGTTTTTTAATCAAGCTTAAGGTGAGCTCTATGCACTGAAAGGTTCCTTGTGTGTGTTACACACCCCCCCTTGGCAGGCCAATTGCCCATGAAGGGTTTCTAAGACCCTAAACCAGCAGCTCAGCTCTTCAAACCCGAGTGATTGTGGTGCAAGGTTTGCCCGTGGGTATGAATTGGGTGTTTTCAGTCTTTTCTCAGCCTGATAACTACAGTGCTGCTCCAAAAACCCCAGACTGAAGAGACGAGAAGGCCACCAGCATTTCCTAAGAGAGTATTTTCCCCTTTCCATTAGAGCAGTCATACAGTTGGTGAGGACAGCTGAATTAGTCCTGGCAGCAAGAGATCAGCTCTTTGAGGTTGCAGTGCCCTCACACAGCTCCTGGATGCTGCAGTTTGTACCTATTTGTGTGGTTTGTTCCCCACAAGCAGCATGGGAAGAGCTCAGCTCTCAGTTGCTGTGATGTGTTCACTGCCAACCGTTTGTGTCAGTGCAGACAAGCTGGGGAACAGCTGCCTGCCCTGGGGACAGATGGCAGGGAAGGAGAGTCCTCCCATTCCTGGGGTCACTGCTGTGCAGTTTTGCACTGATGGGACCTGGCACTGGTGTGAATTTGACCTTCCACACCCGAGGCTCTGATTCAGCCCAGTTCTTGTCCTGAGCCTGTGCTGCCCCAAGCAAGCCCAGCCCTGTGACCCCTGTCTGCTGGCACACATCCCTCTGCTGTGCTGCAGCCCTTGATCTGTCCAGGACAACCCTCCCTGGGGACATTCAGCAGCAATTTGCTTCCTATTTCCCTCCCCTCTTTCGAAGGAAAGCATTACAGAACCATGGAATTGTTGGGGTTGGAAGAGACCTCTGGAGATCATCCAGTCCAACTCCCCTGCCCTGCCTGGGAGGGGATTGGGATAGAAGGGATGGCTTCCCTCAGGTCTGAGGGGTTCTGCTGTCCAAATGCCCTGCAGCAGGTGACACAGGAACACATCCAGGTGGGTTTGGGATGTCTCCAGTGAGGAGACTCCACGCCCTCCCTGGGCAGCTGTTCCAGGGCTCTGCCACCTCTGTGGAAAGAAGTTCTTCCTCATGTTGGGGTGGAACTACTTGTTGTTTAGTTCATGGCCATTGCTCCTTGTCCTGTCACTGGGCACCACTGAAAAGTCTGACACCATCCTCTTGACACCCTTTTGAGACATTTATATGCACTAATGAGATCCCCCTCACTCTTCTCTTCTCCAGACTAGCCAGGCCCAGCTCCTGCAGTCTGTCCTCATCAGAGAGATGCTCCAGTTCCTTGATCACCTCTGAAGAAGATGCTATTGATTCCCTGCATCTCAGGGAATGTGCAGTGTGGGAGTGCAGTCAAGCCTGAAGTCACTTCACAGCAGCTGCTACAACACCAGACCAGGATCCTGCTCTGGCCTAAGGAAGCAAAGCACCCCTCAAAACCCGGTGGGTTTTGAGGGGTGCTTTGCTTCCTTAGGCCAGAGGAACCCCTCAAAACCCCGATCACCCCGGTGGGAAACCCCCACTTGGCTCCTTTCCACGGCACCTCAGGCGACTCCCTCCGGAGTCACCGCTCCTCCAGCAGCACCAGGTTTGTGATCCGAGCCCTCGGGTGCGAGCACCCTCAGCGCAGATCTCCTGGAAAAAAACCCCCATCCCCACCCCTGGGGCAGCCCAGCCCTGGCCCCACGCACCTTGATGGGCGAGTACCACTTGCGGGGCGAGGAGGGTCTGCGCATGCTGCTGGCCAGGCTGCGCGGCTCGGGGAACTCGTACTCCTGCTCCGGCATCTTCACCCGCGCGTTCTTGGCTTTCTCCAGCTTGGCCCCCTCCTCCGTGGAGCCCTTCTCTCCCCAGCGCACCTGGAAGGGGGTGCCAGGACAGGTTGCAGCGGGACCAGCTGGGCACGCTCTCATCCAGCTCCTCGTCTGCGTTTCCCCCCGCGGGCACAGCCGGGGTGGACGGCAGTGCTCGGGCTCTGAAGCTTCTTTCTAGACTATCCCCCCCAAAAAAACTGTGAGCTTCCCCTGTGCTGTGGTTTGTCAGAGATGTGAGAGTGGGGAAGATTTCCAGAGAAACCAAACCCATCTCCCTGTACTTTGTATGGCAATGCTGCCCCTGTGTCCCAGGCATAGAGCAGGATCTTGCTTTAGTACAGGAAAAGATGACCCCATAGCTCAGATATCTATGTTTGGCTCTCAAACATTCCCATTTAAAAACCAACTTGGGCTCAGAGGTACCAAAAGATTAAAGAAGTTTGTGCTGATCTCCTGAGTTTCTTCCTGGGTAAACTGCAGGGGGAATCACAGCTCAACCCTCACATCAGTTCTGATCCATGCCCCTGGGATTTTATTACCTCCATCCGTTTGATGCCTCCAACTCCTCGTCCTCCATAGTAAGAGGCATCTACTGTTGGCCATTTCTTCTTTGGAAGGCCATCATCATCTTCTTCCTGCAAAACAGAGGGAAGGGGTGGCGTTGTGAGGAAGGATGGCCATGGATGGAAAGGAATAAACAGTCCCAGGCTGTGCTGAGCCTGCTGGAGCCAGGGCAGGCAAGGTCCTGCTCTGTCCCTCCTAATTTTCCAGAGGATGTACACTCATGAAAAGAAAATGTTTCATGGTATAAACACCACCACCACTTGAAAGGTGCAGGCCAGCTCCAGCACGAACAAGATTTTTGTCTTTTTGTGGTTTTTTTTTAGTTTTTTTTTTTCAGGAGACTGACTTTCATCATGTGTAAGTTCACGGAAGTAAATTGTTTCCAAGTTGCAAAATCATTGAAAAAGCCACCAAATTATCAGTCAGCAGAGCTCAGGAGCTGGGGTGTTGTGGCTGCAGGGCTGGGTGATGTGCAGGGACTCACTTCTGCCATCATTTCTACCTGTGAGTGGGGAGGCCCAGCTGCTGCTGCTCGTGTGCTGCAGGAACCCTGCAGAGAAATCATCATGTTGGAGTTCAGAGCTGACAGAGTGGGGGGAAAGAGCAAGACAGCAAGGACATTGGCTCCTGAGTGATGGCAAACTTTGGGAACAACCCCAGCAGGAATGCCCAGCATGGAGATGAGGTTTATTGGGATGAGCTGGCCTGAAGTAACGGGATGGAAAAGTCACAAGAATGGAATTAGCTCCTTTAATGAACTTGTGCCCCAGCTGGGGAGGCTGCCCATGGAAGCCCGTGTGGCCTCAGGGAGTCCTGTGGATTATGCCAAAAGAAAGTCAGGCCCTGTGTGACAAAATGAGGCTGAAATCCTTTGTTCTGCCCTCACACACTGCAGGCACCTCCCAGCCTATGGCTCAGCACCTGCTCAGCACCCTGGTCTGCCTGAGGACATTCAGGTATGGGCCAATTAACAGCTCCAGAAAATCTCCTCAAGTTTATTTAAAATGAGTCTGCTGAAGCTTCAGTGAGGGTTCTTCATGCTCTTTATTCTCTGCTGCACCATGTATAGGGCAGGGCTTATGTGGAGCTCTTATAGTGCCTTTCCCTTTAATTTCTACAGCTCAGGCTGTGAACTGGCAAAGCAGAAAAGCAGAGTTCATCAAAAACGTGAAGTATTTCCTGAGAAAAATGTGGAGAGAAAAGAAAAATGGTCCCTCTCTCTTTTTTCTTCTTGATTTTTTTTTCCTTTGATTTTTCACAGGGATTTGGCAAAACTCCAAAACTTAGGAGCTTTCCAAGACGGGAAAAGCCAAAAATACTTTGAAGTTGAAACTCCCCAGTAGGAAACCTGAAAAAGTGTGGAGGGGGGAGAGGGGGAATCCAAGACAAGCCACGCTTTTCATGGTAAGCAGAAACATTTCTGTTTAACAAAGTCCACGTAAATTGGGCTGCAAAATTTGTCCTGATCTAAAGGAAGAGTGAAGCTCTTCACTCTGTGGAGCTGACCTCCTTCTCTCACTCTGGGCAGAGCTGCCGAGGCTCTTTGCTGCAACCCAAGAACTTAATATCTCTGCATGAAGTTTTCCATGAGGGCTTTTTTTTTTTAAAAAAAAAAAAAAAAATTGGAAGCAAAGCCATCTAAATATTTTCCTTCAGCAATTCTCTTTCTCTCTCTTCAGTTCAGCACAGACTGGACTTCTCACAACAGGAAATACCAAGGTTTAGGAAATCTTCCCCACAAGCCCTTAAAAGCCCTGCGAGTCCCTTCGGTGCGAGAGGGGAGCCAGAACAACAGAGCAGCGCTCGGAGAGGCATCAGCGGCCACTTGAAAAACAAAGGAGTCACAAGTTTTCTGCAGAATGAGTCTGTTTACATGTTTTCCAGGGCATGGGAGGTTTTGCAATACAAGCAAAAAAACAAAACAAAACAAAACAAAACAAAGCAAGTGATGTCCTGCACACTGCAATGTGCTCACCACACACGTGAGGAGCTGAGGGGAAGCAACTGGAAATTGGGGGTCAGGAGAGGGGGATGAGCAGAGAAATGTGGAGGGAGAGGGAGATGATCCCCTTGTCCAGCACTCCAGCCCAGTGTTCCCAAGGTCTGAGCCAGGGCTGAATTCTCCCACCCTGGCTCTGTTTCACCTGCATTTTTCTACCTGTGGTTGCACGGGGTTTGCACCTGAGGCAGAACTGCACCAGCAGCTCCAGCTCTGACCCAGCTGCAGCCTCAAAAACAGCCCTGGAAAATCCAAGTGCATTTAAGGATGCTGGAAACTGACTGTGCAGAGCTTGGCAACTTTCCACCCCCGAAATCTGCTTTAGATGGAGCTAGAGTTTCTCTTACAAAATAAGAGGGAACAGGACAGAGCTGCATTTCACAGTCAGAGCTCCAGATTCATCACTGCTGGATTGCAGAAAACAAAGATCTGTGTTTATCTCAGAGGCCAGGCCAGGCTCTGGATACTCTGACCCTGACCTGAGGGAACCTCATCTGTGGGTAACACAAGGATAATTCAGGCTCCACAAGGGACATCTGAACCACTCAGGGTAAGAATTCAAACTAAATTTGGCTAGATATAAAAAAAAACCCCGCTTGGACAACTTACCCCTCTCCCCACCCTTATAATTATTTTCCCAGTTGCCTCTGCAGTGCCTGAATTTTGTCAGAATTCGGCATTTAGAGCGAGCTCTGCCTGCATCAAGGGCTGAGGCACGACAGGACAATCATTCCTCTGAATAAGAGATGCTAGCATTGAATTTTACAGCTGAGAGAACATGGAGGTGAATCCATTGTCCTCAAGGCTCCTTCTTCTCCCAGTGCTGGACTCAATTCCAAATCCCATGGCCACCTCTCAGCTGCAGAGGCTTTGAGGACACCTTGCTCTGTTCCCAGGGAACCTTTCCTCCTGCCCTGGAAGCTTTTACTTGGCACATTGTCCCCTGCCAGGCATCTGAACTCATCACTTTGGGTTTTCTTGTGTCTGTGCCTGTCACTGGCCCAAACCTGCAAACCACTGGCAGGAAGAGCTCACAGGTCACTGATTATCTCCTTCTCCTGGTGCTCTGCTAAGGAGCAGCTGAAGAAAGAGCAAAACACTCACACACACGGGATCCCAGAATGGTTTGGGTTGGGTCAGGTGAAGGGAATTACCACCAGTGCTCCCACTGCACTCTGATGAGATTTATCCCAACTTCCACAGCCTCTGTGCTGTGCTGGGCCTGCCTGGATATTTCACGTGGAATTTGGCCATAAAACTCCACACCTTCATGGGGCAATACCTGCATGTCATCTGTTGCCAAGAGCACCCCCATTATTTTTCTTTTCAATGCCTGTCTCTTGAAAGGTCCTTTTTCTCCTCCTCCCATATTTCCACAATTCACTGTAAAAGGGGAGTAGAGGGAAGGAAAAGCACTGGCACACCACTGGGGCCTGGCTTTATTTCAGGAACAGCAGAATAAATTTCCTGCCTTGGTGTCTACAAAAAATTCCTAGCAGATCCTTCCTCTGGAGCTTGCTTTGGTACCCCCCCAGCAAGGCTTTCCAGGAAAAGAGAGGAAAACAGTTTAGAAAGGAATAATGAACAGCAATAATGGAGCAATCTGGTTTAGTGGAAGGTGCTCCTGCCCATGGGCAGAGGGGTGGAGTGAGATGGTCTTTTAGGTCCCTTCCAACCCAACCATTCCATGATTCCATGATAATAAGTGAGGGTTCAAGCAGCTCCCCAGGCAGATCAATCTCTTTGAGTCATTCTCTGGCCTCATGAATGTTGTGGGAGAAATTAGTTCACAGCAACCAAAGGGGATGGAGCTGAACAGGGGGTTTCATCCCTTGGCTGAACAACAGTGAGTCAAATCCCTCCTTCCCCCCAGCACAGGGACAACTGAGCGGCCCCTTCTCTCCAGGACTCTCTGGTGTGTGTTTGCCTTGCTGTATGTGGGTAAGAGGACAGCAGACATAAGAATTATCCAATTACAGGCTGGTTGGTGGCTTGGCTCTGGTGCCACGCTCCGGGGCACAGAAAAAACGGGGCTGAGAGGTGAGGAAAGGGAAGTTCTGCCCGCCCTGCCTGGCTTTGCCAGGGAGCTCTGTGTCCCTGCTCCCTGCTGTGGGGACAAGTGCTGCCAGGACAGTGCCCAGCAGTGTGGTTGAGCCTCTGTTTGCAGGGCAGGGCAGCAGTGAGGGCAGTGTGTGGTTCTTGGGGATGCTTGGGAGGGCTGCAGTTTATGCACCCTCTGACTGCAGTCAGTCTGCCCTTCTGCAGGCCAGGTAGTGAACAGGGAATTGCCTGAAGCTGCAGAGCTCTGCAGGGTGGGATTTTTTTTGATGCAGAGGATGGGTTGCTGTAGTAGGAACAGCTTCAGCCTTGTGGTAAACTGGGCTGAGCTGGGTAAGAGCTGTTACCAACAAGCTCAGCCTAAAGGGGATGGGACACGTGAATAAAAGCGGCTGTGTCTTCCTCCAGCAGGGCTAGAAAAAGCCTTCCTATTCTCTGGAAGTAGAAGAATGTGGTTTTGATCCACCTTCAGTGACTAATCCCAGACCAGAAAGGTGCTCTCTGGCTCCTCAGCCCATTCCCCTCTTCCGCTTGGCATTAACTCAGTCCTTCCTGGCTGTGAGTGAAACCATCTGTCCTGCTCTGGGCCCACCTCCCCAGCACCCCGTGCTGCCTGAGCAGCTCAGGGGGGAGCTGATGACATCATTGACGATTTCTGAATGAATTAATTGGAAGTTTGTAGCCAGTAATGATTTCCTTCACCAACAGTGACTGTGTCTCCAACGTGTCTCAAAGGGCCTTTAAAGGGGAGTTCAATCAAACCTTGGCTGGTCTGACAGCAGCACTGCTTTCCCCTCACTGTCACAGTATAATGCATTCTCCTTGCCTCCTGTGGGCCTCAGCTAACAAATCTGCTGATGCAAGAATTCCTCTTGCCTTTTTTTTTTTTTTTTTTTTTTGGCCAAGGCTTTTGGGAGAAGAAAAGAAATGGAACTGTGACCCTGCTGCTGAAGGGATGAGCCCTCTGTCATGCTGGAGATGAGCAGTTGCTGGTTCTCTGCAAGGGGGAGGCACATCTGCATCACCTGAGGAAAACTGGACTGTAGAAAATCAGCTCCATCTTCCATTTGTTTCGAGCAAAGTAGAAAATCTGGAGTCTCCAACCTTCTGTGAAAACATCACACGACTGCCAGTCCCATTCTGTGGACCAGCACCTCTAAGAGGACCAACAAAATGCATCTTTTCAGAGTTTCTGCTGTTTTTCCACTCATGGGAAGCTCTTCTCTCTGGTAAGATCACACAGTACAAGTCCCAGTTTCAAGCCCTACTGATTTCTGAGCACTGCTCTGGTGCTGAACAGCTTCTAAAATGGGATGAACTACATTTTCCTTTTGAAGAATCCTTTGGCTGCTAAATGTGTGAGATGGGCTTGGGGATAACTGAGCACTGAGCTTAGGGGATGGTGGGAGGTACAGGTGAAATTCCACCATCAGAGCAGCCCCTCCAATGCAGGCACATTGTATGGATGGATGGCCCATCCCTGGAAGTGTCCAAGGCCAGGTGGGACAGGCTTGGAGCAACCTGAGCTGGTGGAAGGTGTCCCTGCCCATGGCAGGTTGGAATGAGATGATCTTTAGGGTCCCTTCCAACCCAAATTTTCCAGGATTGTTGTAACCAAAGCCTGCCATCCCAAGGAGCCCAAACAGGGAGAAGAACAGCCAAAAGAATGTACAGATCCCCTCTTGGATTAAAGAGGCAGCAGGCAAAGTTACAGGGACGAGTTAATGCCATTTTTCAAGTACTGGGCACTGCTCTCTCTGGGCACAACCAAAGCCTGGACAAGCTGCATTTCAAGCTCTCTGCTGCAACGAGTTTATTCTGCAGCAACTGCTCTGCATTTGCAGCACTCACTGCTTGGACAAAAGGTGATGCACAACTTCCCTCTGAGCACAGGGATGCAATTTCCCCTTCCACTCCTTGGCCAGGGAGCCAGCATTCCTGAATGATGTATTTTAATTAATTTCAGCAACTGAATCCCTTGGCTTGGAGGCATGTGTGATGCAGGACAAAGCCATGTGCAGTTTTAGGTTAATGTTTCCCTGCTCATTCAGAGGACAGAAGCTGACAAAGCTGGTGGATTTTCAGACAGCCCAAACAAATGTCTGCTCAGGAGAACAGGACAGATGCCTGCAGAGGGAGGCATGGGGAGCACTGGGGCCCAGTGCAAATCCCCCCTGGCTTCACAAATGGTCTGATTTAAAATTTGACTTCAGGCCTGTTTTGAAGGGGACAAGTGCCACCAAGGTGGAGGCTCCAGTGCTGCCCTGAAGGATTACCCTGTGCCCAGTGCAGGGAGAAGGATTCCAGCTCCACAGGCTTGCAGAGGACTGAGCTCTCAGGGTGTCTGTGTGCCTTAGCTCAGACCACACTCCCTTGGGCCAGACTTCATGGAGAGCAGAGAGCACCATTTCGGGAGCTTTTCCGCTCACAAGCTGAAGCAGGCAATGGATTTGCCTCCAGATGCAGAGAACAAGGCAAACCAACCAACCAAGTCCAGCTTTACTTGCACAGTTAAGAGGAACTGATCCAAACCCCAGTGAAGTCAATGGAAAAACTCCCATGGCCACCAGTGCTCCCTGCACAGGGACTGCAGGGAAATCCCACGTGGAGAACAGCAGGAGCAGAGCAGGGACTCACTGCCTGCTGGAAGCAGGAGCACAGAGAAAGAGCAGATGGAAAACTGGGCATGTTTCTGAGTGCAGTCTGCTGATTAAATAATGGTGACACAGCTTTAACCATTTGTGCCTGGATTCATCTAGAAATTATAGGCAGAATTAAGATGGATTTTTTAATGTTGATTTATAATTTGTTGATTATTCTCCATTAAAACTTCCCTGGCTGGTGCAGCTCTCCTGGGTTTTACACCAGCTCAGAATCTGCTCCATTGTCTCCAGACACATTGCAAGGACCACACTCACAGCAACTGTGGCCCAAGGGATCAGCTGCCAGCAGTGGTTATATATCCTAAACCACCAAAATCATTACTGTGCCATTCCAGGAAGGCACTTAAGCACATGTTTAGGTTCCATTAACTTCAAAGTTAAACACAGGCCTAAGGGTTGTCCCTTTTGTGAGTCACAGCCTGACTTTAGTGCTGTTCCAGTGAGGTATTGTCTGCCCCTGTCCTCCTCCACTGCACACACAGATCTACCTTTTGTGGGGACACTGAACAAACCCTTGTCCCACACACTGAGCAGTCAGGTGGCACAGTTACTCACCTCACTGTCTTCTGCCGGGGGTGGGGGAGGCTCTTTGATGATCTGCAGAGATCAAAGAGAAACAGAACAGTGAATTTATGCTTTGTTTCCTTAGCACAGTCCAAATGTCCCCCCAGAAATGCAAAGGAGAAAACCACAGGATGTGCTGCTGGGAACATCTGTGATCACAGGGTGGGTGAGGGAGCTCCTGGAGCCCCTGTCACTGAGAGCAGGAGGGGAGGCAGGAGGTGTCCCAAAGCCCTGCCATGGAGACATTCCTGATTCCAGCTCCAGCTCACACTGCTCATTCGGTGACCCCTGTGAGGGAACAGCAAAGTCAAAGCCTCACAGCCTCGATTCTCCAGACCTCCTCATCCCAGTAGCTGCCACAGTCAGTGGTGGCTCTAAGCAACACACAACAGTTGATGTTTTCACCTGAATAACCACACTAAAATCAGCATCTCCTTCCACTGGATGCTGCACGTGTGCACAAACCCTGCCTCAAATAACTTACAGTCTGAACAAAGGCTGGAAAGCAACACCAAGATGAAGTAAAACGCCCTGGAGACATTGCAAAGCAGCGAAAAACCCCAGCCTGCCTCCCAGGCCGTTCTTTCTTCTTCATCCCAGAAGGCTGTGCCACCTCATGCTCTTCCCATTCATGCTTTTCACATTATCAGGTTAATATAGCTGGCTGTCGTAAGCTTTATAAAATATAAATATATATATATATTTGAGGCTCTCCAAGGGTTTCTATTAAAGAAGCAGGGTGAGGCTGTGGACTGGTCCAGGATATTCTCCATAGAAACCATTTCAGTTGATGTGGGTGTGAGGTTATTATTTCATGCAGAAGGTTTGCATCCAGGGCTCTGCAGGCGCTTGGCTGTTCCCAGAGCCCTCCATCCAAGAGCAACAGAGGCCCTTCCAGCGGGAACAGTCGCACACAGGCACGTCAGGCCCTGCTCCCTCACAGGACACCCCGAGGCACAGCCCCTGCCCAGCCCCAGCCCAGCCAGGCACCTCAGTGCCCCAGGGCTGGATCTTCTCCAGCAGTTTTAGGCCCATCTGGATGAGGCAGCTCCTCCTTCACACACCACCAGCCCATGAGTCAGATGCTGTCAGGGTGCTCTGGAGGTGCCAGAGTGTCCCCAGCTCCAGGATGGGGTGTTGGGGGCAGAGGCTGCCCAGGCTTCAAAATCCCCTCTCAGAAAAAAGACACAGCCCCAAACAACAACAGCAGCAGTTTGGCTGTTTAAATGCAGAAAGGGAAAATGACAATCACATTAAAGGTCCTGAAGATATAAATATTTACAGCAATTCCTCTCACTCGTGTTTTTCCTGCTCTGATGAGCTCACTGGTTTTATTTTCCTCTGCAAAACTCGAGTCATGCAATGTGGCCATTAATGAAGAGCATGTGCCTCTGGCAGGGGAGGAGATGGGGCTGGAGCAGTTTGTGTCCCAGCCCAGAGCAGTGGTGGGTGTAGAGCTCAGCCTCTGCCTCCTCCTGGGCCACAGAGCTTTTCTTTTTGGTGGCCTACAACACCCTGGGGGGACTCTTGCCGAAGAGTCTTGGTGCTTTAGGAATCAGCTTTGTGTGCACAGAGGCACAGAGCACGTGTGGGAGCGTGAAACGACACGTGAGGAGTCAGGACAGCAGGACTGGGGGCAGATGTGGCTGTGCCCCCAAGGCCTCCTTAGGGAGGTGGAAGGGGATGGCTCTGAGCAGCAGAGCTGGGGAGTGTCTGTAGAGCACCCACCTCTCTGCCCATCCTGAAATCCCTGTTCTTGGGCAGGATAGAAATGATGGAAGCGATGAAAATGACGGAAAATGATGAAAAGTGGATGGCAAGTGGATGCCCTTCGGTGTGCTCCACATCTCAGGAGGGACATGGAGGGGCTGGAGCGTGTGCAGGGAAGGGAACGGAGCTGGGGAAGGGACTGGAGCACCAGGAACAGCTGAGGGAGCTGGGGGAGCTCAGCCTGGAGAAAAGGAGGCTCAGGGGGGACCTTCTCACACTCTACAAGTACCCTGAAGGAGGTTATAGCCTGGTGGGGGTTGACCTCTTCTCCCAGCCAACCAATGACAGGATGAGAGGACATGGTCTGAAGATGCACCAGAGTAGGTTTAGGTTGGACATCAGGAAGAATTTCTTCAGAAAAAGGGTGTTCAGGCATTGGAAGAGGCTGCCCAGGGAGGTGGTGGAGTCCCCATCCCAGGAGACATTCAGGGACAGACTGGACATGGCACTCAGTGCTCTGGTCTGGCTGACAAGGTAGTGTTTGGTCAAAGGTTGGACTGGATCTCAAGAAGTCTTCTCCAACCTAATTGATCCTGTGATTCTGTGAAAACTGGATGAAAACTCGTCAGCACCACAGTAGTACTCTGTGGAAAGGAAATCTTGGGTACCAGCGTGGTTTACTCAGAGTGCTGCTCCTTGGAGGAAGGTGGAGACAACAATTTCTTACACATCTCTTGACACACTAAACACTGACACAGAGTGTGCAGTGCACCAAAACACACAGGGCACTCAGTGTGAGGGCTGGCACTTGTCAAGAGACCTCCTTTTGAACCAATCCCCTGAATCCAAACCCACTGGATGCCGAGAAACTTCAGATATCCCACCCAAAATGTACCTGCTGGAAGTGGCCTCGTTCCCTCCTAGAGCATTCCCTGCTCTGGTGGAACATCGTGGGTTCCAGGGGAGTTTCTCTCATTTGCATTGGCACGAAACATCAGGATAATCCATCCAACACATTTGGTCCAGCTAAGCATCCAAACACAACTTCCCAGCCAGTATCACTGGAAACTCTGGAGATTATGGGCTTGGAAACGAGGGGCTGGCTGTTTTCCACACCTCTGCATTCCTTCTCACAACGTATGCGAACACGTACACGCAAACTGACTGCTGTAAACACATCAAGTGTTCTCTACCACAGGCCAGGAGGGGAAAAATAAAAAGAAATTACTTCAATTTTTCAGTGCTTTGCACCTCTAGGAGTAACCGAACACCCCGTAAGTTGGCAGCGTGGATTGGTTGGTTTGGACATGTCTGGACACGAGGAGAGTTCAGTCTTGTGTGCCTCTGAGCCTGCACAGCCTCTCAAAGTTTAAGCCTCCCAAAGAAATTTAATTTCTGTCTCCCTGCCCAGGTCAAGAGAGGGTTTTGTTCTCCAAGCAGCACAAAACTTCTCCTTCTCCCTTTTGGATTCTTACAGTTACAGCTGAATGTGCATGAGACCCTTATCCTGGGATACTGAGACCCTTATCCTGGGATACTGAGACCCTCATCCTGGGATACTGAGACCCTTATCCTGGGATACTGAGACCCTTATCCTGGGATACTGAGACCCTCATCCTGGGATACTGAGACCCTCATCCTGGGATACTGAGACCCTCGTCCTGGGGCACTGAAGACAGCGAAGCAGATGGGCTGTTGGTGCCATCCCACACAAGTGGGCAAAGCAAGAGCCAGGGGGGAATAACGAGGTCCCAGAGCTGAAAGGCAGCACCAAACCCCTGCTCCTTTGGCACAACCAGAGCCAACAGCTCAAGGACAAGAGAGAAAAGGCCACGGCAGGGCCCCTGTGAGGACACAGCCTGCACAGCCACCACGCTCTGCTCTGGCCTCCCAGCTGACACCCAGGGCCCTGCTGAGGGCATTCAGCTGGGAGAGGGCCTGGCCAAGCACAGCTCTGGTGAGTTTGGCTTGGCAAGGCTGGAGTGTTTGTTCATGTGTTCCTCAGTTGTTTGGATGGCCCCGAGCCATCCCTGTGATTGCTGTGCAACTGCACCTCCTGCCCCTGGGTTTGGAAGGAGGGAAATGTGACTGCCCAGCCCCAGGTCAGGAACACCTGAGAGGGGTTCCCCATCATCCCCACGCTGGAAAAACCTTGCAGTGGGGCCTTTCCTTTCCAGGTGGAAAAGGCCTGTGGGATAGGGAGGTGGCCTTTGGCTTTTCTGGGCAGAGGAAGGAACTTCAAGAGCAGTTGCAGCACTTCTACACACCGAGCTGGGAGAGCTCAGGACAGGGAAGGAATTCTTTGCCTTTCCTCGCAGATCCCACAGGTCTCTGTTAGCTGAGCCACCCCATGCCTCAGATCCATGGAGAAGCAGCTGTTTGTGATGGATAACCCAGTGTCCAAGCTATCGGCCACCTCCTGGAAGGTTCAAAACATTGGAGAGGACGAATTTTCTGTTGCCCTGAAATTTCTGTAGCCATTCAGGCATAAGGAATCACATGCTGAATCCAAAGTTTGCATATTCCAGGAATGTGTCTAGGATGTTTTCCATCTTGGGAGCCCAGAAATCTCCACCAGCTCACATTGTCCAGCAATCACACACGCAGTTACTGTCCCTGGAGCTTCAGATGATAAATAGGGGCAATATGTTTCTTGTCAGTGAAGCTTTAGGATGGAACAGATCATCATTTAAAATGAAGCAAACAGTACAAAATAAGAAATAAAGGACTTTCCCTCTAATTAGGACTAAAATTTGGGAAGGGAGTATACAGTTTAACTGAGCAGATCATTTTGTCCTTATTTACCTTCGCTCTTCTGCAAACCACAGAATGTGTATTTTTGCTGTCCTAATAAACAGGGATTTTTAATAGCATTAACTCTGAGCCATCTGACTCATCTTTATTTTTTCTCCTTTCATATTTATAGTTTTGACCTCTCAGTCCTGTGACAGTTTCATAGTTGAGGTATGAGCTGGGTAAAGGAACATTTCCTTTTTCTTTCTGCCATATCTGCTGTGTCTTCTGAGTGTCCATTAAATCCTTGGAGATTTGGTCCTCACTTCCAAGCTCATGCAAGCAGGAGCCTGTCCTAGTTTCTTCATCTGCAATATAATGCAATCTTCTTTCTAGACATACAAGAGATAAAAGAAGTCCAATGGAAAGCCAACTCATCCTTTTAAGATCACCTCTCTTGTCAGCCTGGGAGCAGAGCCAGAAATCCCAATTTTAACTCATTAAATCTGGAAGAAAAGGCTGTTTCACCCTGAAGATTTGGAGGTGAAGTGCACAAACCGAGCTCAGTACAGGACACCAAACATGTCACAATCATCCACTGATGAAAGACACGACACCATGGAGGGGAAAAGCCTCCATTTAATTAACCCTGGGACAGTTTGCAGCTGCACTGGGGCTGACTTGGAGTTGTCCAGGGAATGCATGTTAAAAAACGCAGTGCCTGCAAAGGTTGTTCCTTTTCCTGGGCTATTCCACTCACAGATAAACCAGGCCAGAATCACTGGGGTGTACTCCAAGTGTCTGACCCACTTTCTTGGGAAGACCAAATAAATGAAATTCATTTTCTGGGCTAAGGAAACCCCCCATGGCCTCTTCCAGCCCTGCCCAGTGTTCCACCAGCCCACATCTCCACATGGGCTGCTGCAGAGCTGGTGGCATCAGCCCGGGCACTGGGCCTTGGCTGGGCTGTTCTGGGGATCAGTGCCAGCCTGTTTAAACACAGCCACTTATTGAGTGTTATATCCATATGCCAACCACTCTGATCTGACTGACAGGAGCCTGAGAGCAGCGCTGAACTGCCCTGGATACTCTGTGTGGTCGATAAGAACCATCCTCATCCTCATCCTCATCCTCATCCTCATCCTCATCCTCATCCTCATCTTCCTGCTGCCCTTTGTGCCCAGGATGTTTTTTACACTGCCTTCAACCTGCAGCAGCAGCAGCGCTGCCTCCAAGGGCTTGGGGTTGACTGTGCAGTAAATGCAGACACTCATTCCTGGCAGAGTGTGTGGATCCAGAGCTTGAATGTTCCCCACCACAGTTATCTCCAGTAAAATCCAGTAAATCCAGTGATTCCAGGTGTGTAACATGGGACACTCCCTGCTCAGGTGGGTGCTACCCGGACAGCCCAGAGCCATCCCTGCAGAGCCTGCAGGGCTCACAAACAGTCTCTGCCTTCACTCTTCTGCTTTCTCTTCTGCTTGGTTTGCCTCAACACCGTTCCAGATGATTCATGATCCTGTGCTCTCTCCTCCCCAGCTCATCCCAACTGCAGCAGAGCTGTGCCCTGCGTGCACATGGGAGCGGGTGGGACCGGACCCTTGCAGGGAATCTCCATCCAGCCAGCAAGGACCGTGTCATTTTGTGGCTCTTTAGGGTTGCTGTAGAGCCTATGCATTTCCTCCCCTCCTCTTCCTCCAGTTTAGCCACGATTTTCATGTGGTTTCAATCTATATTTTCTGTATTTTCTCCATCCAGCTCCTTGCTTCCAAAACTTCTGGTCAGCTGCAGTGCAGACTGAGAGCCAAACAGATTGCTGGGTTCTTCCATGCTTCCTTCCAGAAAACAGCTTTAAAGTTAAAACTGGTGTTAGATGCTTAAATACCAACACCTCATTTATCTGCCAGCCACACCCCTGCGTTTAAAATGGCTGCAGTGGGAAAGGGAGGGACATGGGGCAGATTTTCTGCAGGGGCAACTAACACAGCCCAGCCTCGTGTCCTCCCACTCAGGCCACCCTAAGTGGCTGCAGAAGGGAGGCAAAGACTCATGTTTACTTCATCAACCTGTGAGGAGATGTGATGTCCAACCACGTGGGAAGATGCAAAATCCTCCCTAAGGTAGTTCTGGAGGCTTATTATCCCTTTGGCTTACATCTACATTAAAATCTACTTGATTTAGAACAGCAACATTAAACCTGAGGCTTATGTTGGCCTCCTCCCCAGAACAATTTCCCCCTTGGGCACCTGAACAGCCTCTTGCCCACACAGTGACTGCTGGGGGTGCTTGGGCTCTTCTAGGTCGAGCTGTGCTCAGGAAAAAGGAGGAATGGGAAGACAAACCCTAACTCAGGGAGGCCAGGATCTGGCATCTGCTGTTCCCCAGAACTGCTCAGCTCAGGAAGAGTGGGGTCACCCCGTGACAGCTGTCTGTGTTCTTGCCACCATTGCTGTACTGGGTGCAGTGGTGGGGATGTCAGTGCAGCAGAATTATTTCTTTGTTTCCTGTTGTTGAATAAACCTCCTACAACCTCTGGAAAGGTTAGTGCCTGCCTCCCATGCTTTTGTAATGTCCCCCACAGGTATCCAGGGTAATTTTGCCCGTGCTGGTATCAGGCACAGCAAAGAGTTATTGTTGTTCTGAGCCACTAAGCAACAATTGCCTCTACTGTAAACCAAGTGGTAAATTCCAGACTTCATCCCAGAATCCTTCTGAGACCAATAAACTTGGATACATTTGGAAACAGCATTCCTTTGTGGGCGAGTGCCAAGGAGATACTGGGTTCCAGATAAACCTCCCGAGCGAGTCTATTGACTTCAGTCCATTTACTCCAGGGATAAAGCTGGCTCGGTGTCTTTCCTGAAGAACTGCCGGATAATAATGACTCCTATTTAATTAAAAAGCACGCCAAGAGGAATTTCAGGGTTTAGAAATGTGCTTGTCACTCAGAAACAAATTTATACTTGGTAAGAGAAGCGTTTTGTTGTTTTTTTTCCCCTCTTCCCCTGGCCACATCCACAGTTATCTCCGACACGTCCCTGGGCTGGAATCCGCGGCGATGGCTCCGGCTCTGCGGTTTGGTGCTTCGAGGTTAGTGCTGATGCCTCTGGTCTCTTGTGCAAGCCAGTTCCTCTGCCCTTAATTCACTCCTGACAACTGCATTCCTTCCTGTGCCACTTCCAAACCAGGCAGAAGCTCTGCTGGGCTCCCTCTCTCCAGGCCCCAGGCAGGCTGGGCTCTCCTCCGTGGGCTTATCTTTAACTTCACCGGAGTTTTTGGGTGAGCAACACACACACTGAGGTATCTCAGCTGCTGATCTGCTGCCAAACACACCGGGCTGCCCCCCTGGAGAGGTGGAAGAGATTTCATCCAGGCTCTTGGAGGAAAACCTTTCCAATAACTACAGGGATGTGTTTGACTTACACTTGGAAACCATCAGTGAGACAGTCCCCACTTGCAGACCTTGCTGAGAGGGAGTGTGGGAGGTAAAGGAGGAGAGTGAGGAAAAGCTTTTATCTACAACAAATTTTCTAAGTACAGGATTTAAATCTGGAAAACATTAAGTCTGTAAAGTTTCATGGGGACAGAGACTGCCTCTCTCTGCTGGCCCACCTGGCTTATCTGGACTGCACTTTTCACACTTCACAGCCACTGTCCTCACACCATTCCACCCAGCAGACCCACAGTGCCCCCCCAGTGCACAGCTCCATGTCCCCTGCACTGCTGCTTTTAGTGATGCCTTCTTCTCATCAGCTTCACCTTTGTCCTGCAACAGAACCTTAACCCAGCAGCATCACCGAGAGCCTTTCCTCTCTACCCCCTCAGTTCTGCTCCAGTGCAAACATCTGTACAGGGCACATCTCCACTGACTTCCATGCAGATGTGCCAACAAAGGAATTGGCCCAGTTCCTCTGGGAATGTGCCATCTAGTTTAGACAAATAACTCTGAGCAACCTACCACGCTGTTAATGCTTTGGCCAATTTTAGAACTGATTTTTTTTTATTGTCCTGAAAGTCCAAATAAATATTTTTTTTTCCATTCTGGTTTTCTTTTCAGGACAGAGGTGCCAAACTACTGTGAAAAGAAGCATTTAATCCCCAGCATTTCCAGCCAGGAACAGAAATAGACAACTTTTCCCTGTGAGATTTCCATCCTTGCTCTGGGTAAATTCATCTCAACACAGAGACTGGTCCTTCACTTTGCCTGCTCCTGCAGTGTGAGGCTCCAAAGCTCTCAGGACTGAACTGGCAGGTTTGGTACAACATGGTACAAATTTACAACTCTGGGTGTGTCATTTGAAATCAGGAATAATGATGGGGACCCAGCAACCTGAGCCAGTTTAGGCAGCCTTAAAGGCAGCATCTGAATATCTGAATTGTTCCAGGCAGCCACTCACCAAAACAGGACTCCAATCCTGCTGACATCTGTACATCCCTAATTCTTGTTCTATGTTTGCAGCACAAACAAGACCCAGAGCAGCAGCAGAGCTTCCCTGTATTGTGTGTCCCCCAAAAACCAGCCCTTGCCCTGATCCTCAGAGCAAAAGTCAGTGCCAGGGGATGATCAGCAGGGATGGACAGGGAGGGCTGGGACCTCCTCATTTCTTACTTTCAGGCAACACTGAATTGCTGTTTTCTGCTGATGATTTCTGTCACTTACCACAGTGCAGCAGAGAGGCCAGAACCACCAGAGCAGAGCCAAGGCCAGCAGGAGGAAGAGGATCAACAAGGCGATGGCCAGGATGGTCCCATCTGACTGGAAGAGAAACACCAGAGTGGTGTGAGCAGCACTGACACAGAACTGCCTCTCCAAGGTGCATCCTGATTCCAGGCCCATCCCAGAGGCCACTCTTCATTTATTGCCACTTTAATGACAATAATTATCAATGCCACACTCCATTTGTTTTTCAGACAAAATGCAGTTTTCCCCTCTCCTCACACATCAAATGTGGCACCTGTCCCTGCCCCCACCCCACTGCAATGAGGCTGAGAGTTCTTCACTTCATAGATTTTGCCTTTATTTTCTGAACCCCCCAGTAACATAAAACACTTATTTCAGTTCAGAATAAAACTAATGTAACATTCATCAAAGCGTTGTGAAGACTGAAAAAAAGATTTAAAAAGGAGCTCAGAACACAATCATGGAATCATGGAGTGCTTTGGGTTGGGAGGAACCTTAAAGCTCATCTCATTCCACCCCCTGCCACGGGCAGGGACACCTTCCAAAAGCCCAGGTTGCTCCAAGCCCCGTCCAACCTGGCAATGGACACGTGCAGGGATGGGACATCCATCCATCCAACCTCTCTGGGCAATGTTTCACTGCAGTTTAAACATTCTCCTTCTTTGCAGTTCTTTCCCCCTCTTGCAGTACAAACCCTAAAGTGATGTTGGCACTACAGTTGACTCCAAACAGAAAGAAAACTTGCAGCGAGGTCTCCCTGGGCCCCTGACTCGGGTCACGCTGCTCCTCTCAGCAGGGCTGAGTCACAGAGGTTCTGCCACGAGCTTTCCAAGGAGATCTGAACACACCCCCCATCCCAACAACACACGGGGAGTTTCCTCATCAGAAGCCATAAACTCCAGAAGATCCTCTCCTCTCCTTTCCTCTCCAACTGGGATGCTCCCCCAGTTAAAATACATTTGCAACTCCCTGATATCCATCAGCACTGCAAACTGCTGCACAGGCCAGCCCACCTCCTGTCCCCCTGAGGTGTGCCAGCCTCCCACACCCTCCCTCCCCAGGGTCATCATCCTGCTCCCAGCCCAGCAGGCAGGCCTGACTTCAGCCTCTCCGAGATGTTCCTGGTGGAAGAGCCAGGCATTCCAACCCCCACCCTGCTGTCAGGATCCCAGTGCCAGACTGAGGACACGTCCAGGAGCAGACTGACCTGTCAGGGGGAAATCTGGGTGCCTGCTTAGCTCACTGTAACTCAGGGGCCAGATGACCTCCCAGCATACCAGAGTGGGAGAGTAATGGAAAAGCAACCTGGTTGAGAGCGTTTTCCAAGCTCTCTGCTGGTGCAGAAAGAATTTCTGGAGAGCTTGGATCAAGACAACCTGATCTTTGACACTTGGAAGCTAAAGAGAGGTAGTCCACACAGGAGAAGAATTCACCCAAGGCCTGTCTGGAAATGGAACTTGGACCCCACCACAAAATAAAAGCTCATTTGAGGAGACAGAGCTGTACATTTGGGGCTGTTCCTCCAGACAAGGAGCATAAAGGCACATCCATCATCTACAAAATGAAACCTGCTGGTGTTCAACGCTTTAGAAAATGTGATCTCAACTCTTTGCTGCCATGAAATCGTTGGAGAAATAAGGCTTTTTATGTCTAATCATTATCTGCCCCTTTAGACCCATCTTGAAACGAATATTTTGCCATTGAGATATTCTAAAATCAATTTGAGAATATACAAAACAACGTGGCCTTGTAACTGTTTTCTGGGGATTTTTGTTTGTTTGTTTGTTTTTAAAAATAGAATTTATTTTTACTTTTCTTCCCCCCCCCAAGACAATCTGTAAACACTGTCTTATGATGTAAAGCTTATGATAACCCAACGCTTGTGTTTCTCTGCACTGCAGCTGGTGTGGCCAGCTGGTGATCTTTCTGTGCACCACAGCAGCAAACCAGTGCAGAGGAAGGGTTGGTTTATCTTCATTTTGCCAGTTTTTGCCAGAATGTAGCTGTCCCCCTGTGCAATACCTATGGGTTAATAACTTAACTGTGCCTAGCTAGAAACTGCCACTTAGGCAGGCTGAGGGATGAACAAGAGGGAAACTCTGCCTGCTAAAAGAGTCTGCAAGAGTTCCTCTGACATTTTGAAATCTCTCTCCCAATCTTATATGGCTGGTGAAAGGGCTGAAGCATTTCAAATGTCTGCTTTCATTCCTTTTTTTAATGAATGTTTGGAAGAACAATGCAAAGGCTCATGGAAACACTGACCCGTGGAATAATGCAATGAGCTGTGTGTGACACTCAGTGAAAACAGGCAATTCAGACCAAGAAAACAACTTTCATTTTAAAAAGAGAATTTTTACAGTAGACTAGAGAACTTTCCATTTAAAAAAAAAATCTATGGAGACAAAGCCTGGATAGTCCCTAAATACACAGCTATCTGTGATCAGTGCTATTGTCCCAGAGGGATTCATCCTGACATGTTAGACAGAGATAAAACTGGTGCTGGTGCCCCCAGTGAGATGAAGAAGCCAAAACTCCAGCACACCTGATGACTGACAAAAGCCAGGCAGCAAAGGGACCCTCAGAGCTCGTTCCAAATTAACTGCCAGGTGCCTTTTTTAAAGCTGCTTGATGAGAATGAGTCGTGGTGGGTTCTCCTGTTTGAGACACATCTTGGCCAGGGTTTCATTGGATCATGGAATGGTTTGGGCTGGAAGGGACCTTAAAGACCATCTGGTTGCACCCCTGCCACAGGCAGGAACACCTTCCACTAGCCCAGGTTGCTCCAAGGCCCCTCCAGGCTGGTCCTTCCCTGGGCAGTTCCTGTGGAACTTTAGGGGCTGTGAGAAGCCAGGCTGGGATGGGGGAAATCCCCTGGCCCCGAGACAGAACCCTGGCCCAACTCCTGAACTCCAGGTTTTCTAGAGACAGAGGAGGGGAGGGATGGCAAACCCTGATCCAGCAGCTGCCATGGGCTGTTTGCTGAGCTCTCCCCACAAACACTGGGATGTGTTCCCCCTGCAAGGGGACAGCTCCCTCCAGGCACACACACACAGCCCCTGGGAAGATCCCAGCACAAAGCTCAGCTTAAGGGTGGGAGCACATTCCTTGAGCAGCCAGGACAGAGGGATGGATGGCCACTCCTGGTCCTGCCACAGAGGAAATGACTCACCCCCCCAGCCTTCCTTTGCTCTTCCCTGCCCAGACACTGCCCAAGCCCAAGCTCCTGAAATTTTGCCCCGGGAGGTTTGGATGCAATCCTGAGGTGAGACAAAGCCAGGATTGGGATCTGTGGTATTAAGCCCCTATTTCATCTTAGACTTCCTAAATTCTTCTGACGTAGAAACAGCCACAAAGCAGTCCATAAACAAATATAAAATGTCAATGGAATTATGGCTTATTTTTGAGGGTTTTCCAAAAGGTGTTGCTACACACCAGGTGAGTATTTTTTGTTTCAGATTTTATTTCCTGGTTTCCCACCTTACTGCATACATTGGCTGTTCCAGAGAGGTAAGGTGGAGTAACATCCCCAAACACACAGAGCCTCAGAAGCTCTGAGTACTGAATTCAGGAGTGGTGGATGAAGTACTGGGGTGTACCCAATAAATGTGCTCGTGCCCTGGCTGACAAACGAGTGTCCTGGTGATTTACAGGGACAGGGAGGAGGGCAGTGCCTGTTCCACACCATGGCAGTAACTGGATTGAGCTCTAAGGGTGTGTTTAAATGTGCTGGCTTCACACTGAGCCCAGTAATGATGGGCTCCAGTGAAATATGTAAAATAATGGAATATGCTGAATTGGAAGGGACCCATCAGGGTCAGTGAGTCCAACCCTGCACAATCCCACCCTGTCCCTGAGGGCGTTGTCCAAACCCTCCTGGAGCTCTGGCAGCCTTGGGGCTGTGACCAAGCCCTGGGGAGCCTGTTCAGTGCCCACCACCCTCTGGGGTGCATCAAGCACCGGTGTCAGGGGTCCCAGCCCTGGCATGTCTCCTCCAGGGCGGGCTGGGGACCCTTCCTGCTGTGGCAGGGCAAGGGCAGGACCATCTGCACTGGTACCAAGGCCTGGGCACAGCAGGGCTGTAACAGCCACACCAACACATCTCACTGCAGTGACCCTGCAGCAGAAACAGCTTAAATAACACTCAGCACTGAACCTGCTCCTAGCACTGAACCTGCTCCTAGCACTGAACCTGCTCCTAGCACTGAACCTGCTCCTAGCACTGAACCTGAGGTGCTGTACAGAGAGCAGAAACAAGGCTGATGTCATTCCACAGACAGGGAAGACATGAATGGCTCCTGTATCCCATTTTCCAAGCAGGAAGATGGAAGAACAAGAACAGCCATCAGAGGTGTCAGTAAGAAAAGGATGAAGGGCTTTTAAAGAGCTTTACTACAATCTTGACTACAGGTTTGAGTGAGCATTCAAAATCAGACAGAGGTTTTCCCCCTGGAGAGAAAGGAGGAACAGTTTTAATGTCCTGTAGTCAAACAGAGGCAGGGAGAAGGCTGACCCTGTCTCTCTCCATCAGAGAGACTCAGGAAGCTTTTATGGGGAAGGAAACTATTTCTACTGGGCTCTCCTGGGGACTTGTCCCATCACAGCAACAGAAACCAATGTCTATCACTTACTTTATCACACACAGGAATGTTTTTAATATAACAGAAACAATGTGGCCTAATTTCCAAAAGGAAATGAAAACTCCCTGAATTCATTGCTCTGCATTGGATCAGCATCCGTGTGGAGCTGCTTGAGCAGGAGCCAAGCTCAGCAGGGGATGTGAGCAAGAAACACCTGCTTGAGGTCACCCAACAAAGGTGCTCTCAGCTGCTTTTCCCCATGTTTACTGTGCTTGACAAGAGATGCCCCTCTGGCAATGATCTGTCCTCCCTCCTGTCCTTCCAGAGCTGAAAGGAGACGAGAGAATCCCATGTTATTTGCTTTACAGCCCAATGCAAACACCAGCACAGCCTCCCTGCAGCACAGCCTGGACAAACCCAGAGCAGGGGACAGCCTTTGTCCTGAGGAGTTCACACTCCAACCAGAGCAGGCAAACACATGGTGGGAAGGAGGAGTGATCATTACACCCTCTGTTACACAGGAAAGTCTCTGGTCAGGGCAAACAATTCCCTAACCCTTGGTTGCTGTGTTTACCCTTATGGAACACACAGAAAGAACATTTCAAAATTTCCAGCTAAACAGAAGGTCACAAGACTTCTGGTTTGGGTTGGAAGGGACTTTTTAAAGACCACCCAGTTCCATCCCCCTGCCATGGGCAGGGACACCTTCCCCTATCCCAGGTTGCTCCAACCTGGCCTTGGGCACTTCCAGGGATGGGGCAGCCACAGCTTCTCTGGCCAACCTGTGCCAGGGCCTGCCCACCCTTGTGTTGAAGAACTTGTCACCAATATCTACTCCAAACCTTCCTTTTTTCTACTTAAGGCCAATCTCCCTTGTCCTGTCACTACCTGGCCTTTTGAAAAGTCCCTCTCCAAGTCACACCACGGGCCTGGTATCGCCTGTCACAAAGGCAGAGGCCACCTGAGTGCTGGTTTTGGGTCCCATCTGCACACCCAACGTGCCCTGCAAGAGCAGCAGCAGCAGCTGAGCCCTCCCTGACAGGGCAGGTTGGGCTGTAGGTGTTTCTGCTTCACTGAGCTCCTCCTCTGCCCCAGCCACCTCCTGTCCCCCAGCACTTGGAACTAAACAACACAACCTTTGAGGTGAAACCCCAGCAGTTACTGTGGTTCCCTTTGTGCTTGAGGACAGTGGTTAACAAGCAGCAGGTTAAACCCATTCCAGGGGAGAATTACAACTGGAATAGGAGCTGACAAAATCCTGGGGAATTGGTCTTTGTCAGAATATTTATGGCTTGAGTTGGGTTTATTCCTCAGCGAGGCAGGAAAGGGAACAGCAAGTTACAGCTCTGGAATGTCTTCCCTCCTGCATGGCTGTGAGATTTGTGTCCTTCAAGCAGCACTTTCAAACAATCAATCTCAGGAGCACCTTCCTTGTGCTAATGACACTCCTGTACCCCTGAGCTGAGCAGGGGCTCCTCACAGGCAGCTCTCCACGAGTCTGACAAGGTTCAGAACGTGCCAGCATGACCTGAACACACACACATAGCACCTCCTGCCCCCACTGCTCTCCTGTGTGAATCCCTCCCTGCCAGCCCAGTTGTTTTCAATGTGCCAGCCCCACTCAGGGTGTTCCAAACCAGCCCACTTAGCAATATTAGAGTGAAATAATCTCTGCACGTGGAACTCTTGGGGTGACCTGTGGTGGGATAAACACTCCCTGCCCATCATACCTGCAGCATAAAGCCTTTAAGAGAAACGTCTTCTAGAAAACAAACCCAAAATCTCCTACCCTGGAGCTCCCACCAAGCAGTGCCTCAGCTAATGACACACAGGTCAAGGGCCCAGGAAAGTGCTCATGAAATGGGCTCTGCAGCTTCATAAAGCTTCATAAAGCCTCCATTGATCCCCTCTGACTGCCTGCAGCCCCAGGAGCACTGGCCACTGTCTTAATTGTGCAGTCCAGAACAAAGTCACGATTGAAAAAGCCCCACGTTACCACTGGATTACATTTCTTTTGAATTTAAAAAAAAAACCCAAACCAAACACAAAACCAAGCCTTCAGTGGAGGGTTGTTAGGTTTTTGCTACAAGGCTGCAGTCAGTTCTTGCTTGATTTTCGACCTTTCTCCTTATTTAAAGGTCAAATCCATCCACTATTGTTCATCTCAAAGGTGCAAATTCCTTCAGTCTTTCAGACTGCCACAGGAAGAAATCCAGGATACCAGGCTGTAGTGAGGCTGTGCCAGCTCCCACCTCCTTCTGCCAACTGCAAAACCCCTCGAGGTGAAAAGACCAAGCTCTCCTTTTCAGGTGACTTTGGTGGCTCCTGCACCCTTGGAACTGGAATTGTGAGACCAGAGGGGCTCTTTCTATGCAGAAGGGTCAGGGCTGCTCCCCACTTGACACCTCACCCAATATCCCAAGCCATTTATTAAGGGCTGCCACCAAGATAATTGGTTCATTTTAAGATAACAGCTTCATTATAAGATAATTTCTTCATTAAAAGATAAGCAGCTCTCTGATCTGCCTGTGCAGGACCTCCTCTTGCCCCAGGTTGCTGTCAGGGGCATTAAGGCACTGCATCCATTCACTTCCACGTGTTGTTTCAAGAATCCCCTTTCCCACAGTCCCAAGGACTGTCCAGGGCTTCCCCTCTGGCTTCCAAAATCTGAACTCCTCTGTGGGACCGTGGAAGGGCTGCCTGGCATTGGCTTCACCACCTGGAGAGCTTTCCCTCCAAGAGGGGATTTGGAGCTGCAGCCCCTCGGGTGACAGAGGTGCAAGAGGTCAGCAGTGGTTTCTCCTCTTCTGGGAGCACTTCAGGAAATGAACAAAGGCTTATTTCAATTCCCACCCTGGCTTCTCTCCGAGATGCTCCTTCTGCACTGCAGAACTTGGCCACAGCCCTCCAGGCAGCAGAGCAGGACTGACTTCCCTGCCCCTAAACATGGCCTTGAAAATTATTTCCTCTCTTGAATGTTCCTCCTCCTGACAACCAGCTCATACTTTCTCTCTCTTCCAGTTCTTCAAACTCCTAACCCAGGAACAGGAATAAATCCCTTTCTAAGAGCTTCCCAGCCTCACCAGGCATTACTTGCTGATTCTTCCAGCAGTGGGAAAGCCCTGCAGCAAGCACTGCCCAGGCACTGGTGGATGCACAGTGTTCACACCAACACCTCACACCTGAAATCTGTGGGGTGGGGAGATTATTAGCTGAGGAAGAAGTACTAATTTATATATTTAGTCCTAGCACTAGTGGAAGTTGAGGGTGCTCAGTTCCCATTGCATTTGTGGTCCTGTGCCTTAAATTACTGCTGTTACAAGAGGTGTTTTTATGTTTAGCAGAGCAAACTACAGTTCTTAGAGCCTTTGACTATCAAAGGTCCACTGACACCAACCACAGAGTGAAACTACTTTTTAAACTCTCATCATTAATAATCTGGAGCAAGTCAGATGTGTCAGTGTGACTGCAGGACAAAGGCCAAGTAAGAAGGAATATCATCAGGAGGAAGGGGGTGTTTCCCTCCAGAAGGAACATCTGTCTCATTTGAGTCCAGCAAGAGTGATGGATAGTGGCAAGTTCTGTTAACTAAACATTATTTATAACAAATGGAAGGAGCCAGTTGCTAAACAGATGCCCAGGATACATCCACGAGCCTCCTAAAGAATGTTTCCAGGGGTAGTGTCCTCCTCAAAGCTCAGTCCAAGCAGTCCCAGCTGAATCCAAGGGTTGGAGAGAGCGTTTAAATCCACATTGGATTGCACAAGGAGAGGCTGCCCTGCCCAAAGGAGCACAGGGAGCAACCCCAGCTTCCCTCTGGGCCCCTGGAATGGCACAGCCCTTAGGACATTCCTTCAGCAGCAGTGCCTGCCCCACCACGTGCCAGCTCTGTGCAGGCCCTGGGGCTGCCACTGAGCACCTCCTGCCAGCCCAGAGCTCACCTGGGCGTCCCCAAAGCAGGGCTTTGCTCTCTTGTTTAGGTAACAGTGCAGCCTCCCTGCCCTCCCTGGGGAAGGAGGGATTCCTTCCCCCCAGGGAGCTTCCAAATGAAAGACAAACATCACTTCAAAAGGTGCAGATACTACAAAACCACTTTTGGAGGAATAAATCAGTAGAGGGTAGAGTTAATTTCCTCCTCAGAGCTGGTGTGGGGCTGAGTTTGGGATTTGTGCTGATCACAAGGGGGGTTTCACTGTTGCTGAGCACAGTCAAGGCTTTTCCTGCTGCTCACAGCACCCACCCAGGAAGTGCACTGGAGCTGGGAGGGGACACAGCCAGGGCAGCTGAGCCCCACTGATATTCCAGACCCTATGGAATTGTGCTCAGCACGTCAGGCTGGTGGAAGAAGGAAGGGGGGACCCTCGGAGTGATGGCATTGCCTTCCCAAGCCACCATCACCTGTGATGGAGCCCTGCTCTCCTGGAGGTGGCTGAACACCTGCCTGCCCTTGGGAAGTGGGAATAAATTCCTTGCTTTGCTTTGCCTGTGTGTGTGTGTGGCTTTTGCTTGCCCTATTCAATTTATTAAATTTATCGAAATTATTCGACCCACAAATTTCTTTGCTTCTACTCTTCTGATTGTCTCCCCATCCCACTGAGGGAGAAAGAGTGAGAGGCTGCCTGGGGCTGAGTTGCCATCTGGGGTGAGACCATGACACTGTCCCAGACCAGCAAAGCCAAGAGACAAATCCATCAAGCCCTTGAATCCAGCTGAGCTCTGTCAGCCCAGAGATGTTGGCATCTCATCCCCAGCCCAGCACACAAACAGCTCGCTGTCTCCAAGCCTTAAGAGCTCTCATTCCAGCCATTCCCCTGCTCTGTTGGAGTAGCTGCCAGTGGTCACACAGACCAGGCCAAATAACACCCTAAATTACGCTCAGGACAGCCCTGTCTTAGTTTAAATGGGGAATACGTGAGTTAGTGGGGAGCAGGATTAAACTTCTGTCTGCAGCCCCTGATTCACACAGCGTTCCCCTTTTGCCTCTGATGCAAACCCAGGCCCTGTGTTAGCAGCTCCAGCAGGAGCCAGGCAGTGACCCTTGGGCTGGGGGGTGCAGGGAGCAAAACCTCTGAATGAAAAATAACCTTGGCCCTGCACAGAGGGCCCAACCCTCACACGCAGCATCAGCCAGAGCCTGCATCTGCATTCCACAGCTTAGTAAGACAAATGCTCTGCCCAACCACAACAGCTCCTGTGTCTGGCCCATTCTTGACAGATAAATGGAAATCAGTGCATTCTTCCAAGCAGCAAAGGCCCTTTCTGTCACAGAGCTGCTCCCAGCACAGAGCTCGGTGTTCCAGGAGGCTGCAGCACCCAAGAGGACACAGCCCCTGGATCTCTGCCCCTCTCAAAGCACATGGCTCTTCTATCCTGCACCACCTGGGCACCTGGGAGGGGCTGCAGCCCCTGAACCCCCGTGGGGACAAGATTGACTGGGGCAGGTTTGCTTTGTCACCTCAAAGCAGTGGGTGCAACACCCCGGTCTCTCTATTTTCCCCTCCTGACAGACAGGACAGATTCATCCTCCGGCACTTCACCGTCCTGAGGGTACCTGGCATTGCCCAGCCAGGGTTCCTGTTTGACCTCAGAGCCACCAAAACCAGCAGCAAAGCCAAGATGGTAACAAGCACACACCAAAAGCTCCTGAGGAACTCACACAGCACTCATGGAGTCGCATTAAGCAGGACAAAAAATGCCCCTCTACTAACCTGGACTTATCTTTTTTCTCTCTTTTCCTCTCCTTTGACTGCTCTCTGGGAACTGAGCAGTCCCATGCAGTTCCTGTCAATGCCTTTTACCATCTCCAGGAGATGACAACTCCACCTTTGACCCCAGCACTGCCTGAGGTCAGGCAGTCCCACTTTGCTCTGGTGCTGAGTTGGGGTCTCATTTGTTGACCAGGTGAATTCCAGACTGAGACTCATCACAAGGGATTTGGAAGGGCCTCCCATGTGTAATCAGCTCATGCCTCTAAAACCTCATACTGAAAAATAAAACAAAATAAAATCCCCAAGGCCTCCTATGGACTGTTCCACCCCTCAGGCTTGAAAAGAACTGGGCCAACTGCGAAGAATTTTGATTCTTTCTTTAAGTGGAGATTATGCTCCACCTGAGGCAGCTCAGACCACTTGGACGTGGCTGCAAGTCTCCCCAAAATGTACTTTAAAATTAAAATGCTGAAAGGTTCTCTCCAGAAAAGCATCTTTACAAGTCTTTCCCACACCTTTTTTTTTTTTTTTTAGTTAAATGAGAAACCAATTACTTTTTAACAGCAAGAACTGTAGTGAGGTAACAGGAAAGCCTTGGAGACTCACTTTAAAAAACCAAGATTTAAGCACTTTTTCCAGTTTTATATTGGGAATCTAAACCAGCAATTCCTTGAGTCCCACAGAAAAGGAGGTATAAAGCACATACAGTCATGCCTGTCCTCTGAGATTGGTAAGCACAAGCAGTTAACAAAAGGCAGAACCCAACAGAACCAACACAGTTTAACTTCTGAACTGTGTTTTTTCTTCTAGAGTTTTCACTGCTCAATAAGTCTGACATTTATTTTGCTGCTTGTTCCAAGGAGTTTTTAGGTATTAACTGAAGGGCAGGAGCTATGCTGGCATAAAATAGCTTTATCCTATTTAACCCATGAGAAACTGTCCAAATTTACCTACCATGAAAACCTACACTAAAACTTCTGCCAGCTAGGGTGATAAAAATGCCTATTAGACAGCTCAGTGTCTAGGCTCTCTCTGTCCTGATCTTCAGGTACCGACATCCACAACTTAGGAGTCAAAGTCAACTAAACAAGTAATTTGGTGACATTTTATCCAGGGGCATTTCCAGGTCTGGAGCCCTTGTAACCCTAATTAAAGAGAGCACTGCAGCCTCAGCAAACAGCTTCGTGTTTAAAGAGAATTTGAAACACAAAACACTACTACAAAGACAAAACACGTGTTTACCCAGGAGAAACTTCCTCCATTAGTGAAGCCTGTGCTATAACTTTCAAAGCAGCCACTGAATTTAGGTTTGGATGTAGGATCTGGGTTTGAGTTCTGGCTGCTCAGTCTGGAGGCATCAGAGTGGAAGAAAGCATACAAGGAAGGAATCATTTTTCCCTGAGAATTCTTTCCCAGGTCTTGCCTCATACGAGTAAAACACAGGAAAACATTCCTTGAATTTGCTGACAACACGCAAATACGTTTTTGCCAGTGAGCAGTGAACTAGAACTGAAAATTAACTAATCAAATAAACTCCCTTCTTTTGAGGCATAAGGAAATCTTTGTCAGTTTTGGAATACAACCCCTCCTGTAAGCTCTGAAAACCGTCTCTCCGTTCAGTCTCGGCCTTGTTGAACAAGGATCAAGTTCGGGGGACACAAAAGACTTTTCTCAGCTGTTGGCTCAGCCTTTGTGGGCACAGAACACTTCTGGTGCCCCCGTGTCACACAGCTTGGCCTCGCCCTGGTTCTGCTCAGAAACACAGCAGGCCTTTACTGGACAGGGACAAAGGCAGGCTGGGCACAGATTTCCAAGTCCTTCTGGCAAGACTGCTCTGGCTTCCCAAAAACTGGATGAAGTCAGTTCACAGGAGAAGTACAGCACTGCCTCACCCATGGCCTGTGCAATGACAGCTCTTCCCACAGATGGATAAAGCTGAGGCAGAAAGGGTTGCTCTGAGCTCCAAGGGGATTCCTCCTCTACCTCCTCCAGCACGAGGCGTTCCATGCCCTGTTCCCAACAGCCATGACTCAGCAGAAGCAGCATCTCCAGCAGCATTGTGAGTTATAAATGGTTTCATCATCCTCATTCCAGCAGAGCCTGAGTGCAGCAATTCCCCACTGGCAAGCAAGGATGCAGCCACAAGTCAGCTGCTTCAGGGGAGAATCCACCACATTTTTGGCCACCACGCTGGTGGTTTACAGACAAGGGGTCTGATCCCAACCTCCACACTTCTTCCACAAGGAGCAGCACCATTGCTGCAGAGCAAACACAGCAGGCACAGACCCCTGCAGAGCTCTGCCAGTGCCACAGATGAGGAGCCTGAGGCATTTACTGAAGGCTCGAGGGCTCAGAAGATACACAAAATGTCGTATTACCACGCACCCAAACCCACCTTGAAGGGGAAAGCAGCTCCTTCCCAGCAGCCTTACCCAACTTGGCAGCCCTGCCACCGGTGTAACAAACACCTGCTGCTGAGTTCCACCCCCTAAGGAATCGTTTCAGGCACAGACTTACACAGTGTGTGCTGGAGATGATGACGGAGCTGGAGATGAAGCTCAGGCCATCGTTCATGCTGACTTGCAGAGCTGCTTCCCTGGAAGGGAACCACAAGAAACAAGTCAGGCCAGCTGGTCCCCAACCCTCTGCTTGATCCCATCCTGTGGAACCCGGGCTGCTGATGCTCAGGAGAGCCTTTTGAACAGGTTATAATTCCCGCTGGTGGTGCACTTGCCCCTGTGCTCCGGTGCATAATTAATGCCAATTAACACAATGAGCACGAGACAATGCCAGCATCAGACCTGTACAAGAGCAGCAGAACGTAATAAAGCCACCCACACTCATCTTCCCCCAGGCAGAGTAAATATTTGAGTGGCAAAAAAACATACATGCCAACTTCCCGCAGCACGGGTGCCGGGCACAGCAGGTAGGTGTCTTCCACCACAAAGGGCTTCTCATCTGGAAAAGAGAAACACTGGGATTTATTACCTGATCAGCAAAGAGCAGGTTTAAACAACGGTTTTCCCTCACTCCTGGTACACAGAGAGGATCAAACAGCGTGGGGGATGAAGGGCTGTGGCACTTATCTGAGCCACAGCACGGCTGAAGGCACGGAGCTTTTGGAAAGGGCAGAGCACAGGGTCACAGCCACTCTGTGTGCAGGAGCCCACGGGGACTCGCAGCAGGTTACACATAATTGCAAATATCAAAGCAGAGAAAATTGTATATTATATGGGAAAATTTGCACTTTCAGGCAGACGCATCTGAACTCAAATTGAACCTGTCAGCCCCAATTACACTGTGGGTTTAGAGGTGGAGTGAGGAAAATTAACAACGGGCAATTGCCTGGGAAACAGGAACATGAACTGATAGTCTTCTTCTGTAGACCAAAGTCAGACAGATGGGGATCCCAAGGAACTTCCCAGCCCATTTGCCAGCTGACTGGAGATGGGGCAGATGGACAGAAAACCAGGCAGACAGGCTGGCTGGTGGTTGTTTTCTGGACTGGAAACCAAAACATTCCACAGGAGGGATTGATTTGCTGGATCAGCACTTCCAGAAGCACGTCCCTGCATCAGAAATCTTTCCACCAGCTGTACCCACGACCACCTCGAGGGCCTTCACAAGGGATGCTTATAGACCTGAAATGAGCTGTTACCAAATACTACCAGCTTCCTAACATTTTGCAGTTGAACATTTTATTCTGTTTGAAATCCCCTCTGCTCCTGACAGATTCCTTCCCCTTGGCCTCTCAAACTTGCAGGTTTCAAACCTCACCTTCCATCTTTTCTCTGTACCCTGAGGGTGGATGGGACGTTCATTCTACGGGGCCACCATGGAACAGGAGCACCATTCACCACCCCCTTGCTGAGCTGTTTGACATCCCAGACACAAACTTGGGCTCTCAGACCATCTAAAGTCTCTTCACAACTGCATCTTGCACTGAATTAATGCCCAGGGTGCTCAGAACACACAGGGGAGCGAGGTCAGTGTCCAGTGCCCCACTGGCAGCACCAGGAAAGGAGAGGAGCGAGGATGGAAGTTTAACCAAGTCATTTAGCCATTCCATTAGTCATTCCATTAGTCATGGAATGAAGAGCTGAACTGTTCTGGCCAACTGGTCCTTTGCTTTTGAGGAAACCTGTGCAAGTTACGACTCCATTTCAGGTGCCAGTGGAAAGAGGAAAAGCCACGAGGAGGCACAAGCCAAAGAGAACATGGCAAACTTCTCCAAAGCACTTTCTGCATCAGCTGGGAGCCTTTTCCTCCTCCCCTTGGCTGCTGAGGTGAGTTTGTCCATGTGGATGGTGTCTAATGATGACCAGGGCACCAGCAGCAGAGCACTCCTGACCCTGGCCCTGACCTCAGGGTCAGCTCAGGGGGGTTCCCTCAGGATCAGGGTCATGCAGCCCATTTTAGTGCAGTGAATGAGGCACAAAGAGGTACTGACTGCAGAAGTCTGCCCCCTCACGCAGAAGCAGGACTCACCAAGCCAAGCATTCCTTCCCAGACATTCCTAGAAGAGGTTTCCACCAAACACAGAGTTTTAGAGAGCAGGAGTATTGCTCTGGTAATTCCTGTCACACATTAGAATCCCTGTTTCATACTGGTGCATTTCTTTGCTTTGGCAGCAATGCAAAAGGAGATTTCCTCAGGCAGGTTAGGAACTGTTTATTTTTTACACTCCATTAAAAAAAAAAAAAAAAAAAGAAAAGAAATGGTAATGAAAAGTTGTAACCTTCCCTGATGTTCTCCAGCTTCCAGCAAATCCCATGCCTACACATACACACTTGAATTTCTGGGTTACCCACAGCAGTTGTTTTGTCAAGGACTCTTTGACCCAGGCCAACAGCTGAACGTGAAACATTTTGGGCAGACACACGGTTTCCACAGCCTGGCTTTGGTTCCACCCCATGGCTCGGAGCTCCTGGGATCCCTCTAGATCCCTGCTCCAGCTCTTGGCCTGCAAAGTGCCAGATTAGTGCTGTCTTCCCACAGCCTCAGTGCAGGAACATGCAGGAACGTTTCCAGTAGGCTGAACATCAGGAGCAGCTGATTTCAGCACAGGGTGGGTGTTCCTTTGCCAGCCCCACGCTCCAGGAGATGCTTCCTGTCAAAGGGCATCTCAGGCAGAACACGGGCACTTGAAGGGTGCAGGGCAGTAATCCCACACCCCTCCACACTTCCCATCTCCTCCAGCCCAGCTCTGGGCTCGTGGGGACCTTGCAGCACAGGCAGGTTTTGCAATGGAGCTACCAAGCCAAGCCAGCAGCATTTCCCACTCAGGGCAGATGTGCAGTGGTGGCGCATCTGGCCCCACAGTGCTGTTCTCACCCTGATTTATGAAGATATCATTAACCCTCATAAATTTATGACATTGTCTCAGCGCACACATGCCAAGAAAATGAAGACCAATGGCTTGTTTTCTCCTTTGCTAACTCTGGCAGCCAAGGCCCAAGACATCCCTGTGCCAGCATTCACTGGAACAAAAGCTGCTTCGTCTTGCAGGGCCTTTTACTTAGATCTCATCAGGTTTTTGTTTCTCTTTCTCTCCCTTCCCACCCCCAACTTCCATCAGTCCTTCCCTTTCCAGAAAGTTTATCAGCCCTGTGGTCCCAGGGGGGAGCTCAAGGCTGGCCAGGCTGGCTACAGGGAGAGATCACTTTGTTTGGAGAACATTTGTGTTTTCGCAAAAAAAAAAGAAAAAAAAAAAGGCAAAAAAAAAAAGGCAACTATTTTCCTTTGCTCCAAACAAAAGGAGATCCATTTGGTTTGCATAACCCCAGCCATCTGACTCCTTCCTGGAGAGACTCACGGAGGGAGAACCAAACAAAGCAACGCTTCTCGCCTGCCCCTCGCGTGGGATGCGCGGGGGGCGTTCGGGGGACGTTTTGTGTCTGCTGAGGGACGGACTCGCCGTGTCCCAGAGAGCTGAGGGACAGGGTTGAGAGTTCCCAAACGCCACAGCTCGTGCCAGACCGTGGATTTTGTGGTTTGGACTGCTCTCAGCTGACAGTGCTGGTGGCAGGGAGGGCGGAGCGCTCGACTCGGTGTCGCTGAGTTTCCTGCCCGGGACGTAATTTCGGTTCTTGGCTCGGGACTGCTCAGGGAACAGTGCAGGAATCACTCTGTTTTATGGAAGGGATGCCCAGGCCTTGATCACCTCTCAGACACTGCAGGCAGAGCTTGGACATCTTCAGGAAACACTGCAGCGCTGCACTTTTGAGAAGGGCTGCCCTTGGTAATGGCACAACCTGCTCCCTACCCGTGGCCCTCTAATCCCTCCTTCAGGCAAAATGAAGTTCTCACTGTATAAAACAGGGCACAAAAACCACACAGGCAACTCAAACCAGCCAGCCCTGAGGCCTGAGCCATTCACAGGAGTTTGCACAAATGAAGGGTCAAACCTCTCATAAAACACATCCATTTTCTGTGCATGGCCTTTCAACAAGATGCCTGATGCTGCTCAGATTCCTGTAACTCCCTACCCAGCACTCCTACACCTTTAACAGCTATCTGTAGCCTGTAAAATCTATTATTCCCAGCAACAATGAATAGTTTCTTATGCCATTAGCAGGGTGTAACCTTTTGGCAAGCCAGGACTTGGAATACTTCCCAACCATAATGATAAAAGCCTCAATATATGCATGATGCTCTAATACAAAAGAGAAACCTCAATGCAAGACAGCTACAAGAACCCAAAGGAGGTGACCAAACAGAGAGTAGCATTTTCTTTTAGCCATAAAACCAGGCCAAAATTAAGAGCCTTCTCCTTGGTTAATGGTTCACCCAAGAACCAACGGGTGCCCTGAAATCTGGCTGCAAGGATCCCTCACAGAGGGGTTTGGGAAAGCCCAGCATTTCCAAACTGTCACTGCAGTATTGCAAGTGCTGATTGCTGGACTCGCAGCATCAGCAATATTTTAGTCCAGAAAGGGCTGCAGAAGCTGTTTGCCCAAGTTCCCCTGTACCACAGACTCACAATTTCCTTCTGCTATCCCTGTATTTAGGATTTGCATTCAACTAAAGCACATCTCAGAAGATGCTTTGCCCCAGTCTCCTGTTTCTGCAGCCTCGAGTCACCCTGAGCACTTCTATTGTCCCTTTGTCCTCTCAGATGAGCCAAAATACCTCCCTAACTCTCTGCCCTGCTTACAGTCTCTTTCCCTCTTGGCTGCCTCCTCCTCTCATGCCACTCTTTGTGACAACTCTGCAAGTAAAGTTTGCATTTCAAACCCATTTTGTGGGGAGCTGGGAATGCAGGAAGACACTGGAACACTCTCCGAGCTGGAGAAGCTGCCTACAAGAGAGGCCCATAAATAAGAAATGTTTTGTTAATGCTGTAATGAAAACCACATTGAGATCAGGCTGTGATTGCTCTGCTTTATGTAGGGATACATGAGCTGTGGATGCCAAAGCCATTGAGAGCAGAGTGAGGGGATGGGGAACAGACAGATAAGCACACAGCAGTGATATCACATCCAGAACAGCCTCGAGACGGAGAGAAGGGATTTGGAAGCACTCACTTTTCCTCTGGTGGGTTCATGTGCTGAGCAAACAACTGTTGGAGGAGCAGTCACAGCTTCGAGGCTACAAACAGAACCTGGCACAGCAGCCCAGGATTCATCTGCTCCTGCTCACAGCTGGCAGCTCGGGAGCAGCACGAGCTGCCCCACAACAGGTCCCTCCCAGGGGGACTCCTGGCCTTCCTGCAGCAGCTCCAACCCCAGAGCTGCCCCCATGAGCAGCTGGTGCCACAGTGAGACACCCCCTGGTCTCCCAGAAGCAATCAGGGTGAGTCTGGCAAAGCCCTCTCATCGCCCAGAGATTCTCCTCCTCGCTCAGCCCAAGTGTCCCAACTACCCTGGGCTTGTTCCTCCACACTCAGCCTGGGCAGCTGCAGAGAATTCTGCTGGAGAAAAGCTACTACTAGTAAAAAAAAGGAAAGATTCAGTGGATGGTTAAAGTGACATGGTCAAGTGGGGAAATCGGGGATTAGAAAGTTGAACGGCAAAGCAAAACATTCCTGTGCTAAGAGGGGCCAGGCTTCAAGAAAGTAAAGAAGATATCATGAGAAAGAAAGATGGGGAAATGGAGCAATCTGATAGGCTTTAAAAACAGAAGACAGTTTTTAGAAGACATTTGTTGGGCAGTTTGGAGATGCAGTTCCCCATATACTCTGTAGATACCTGGCACAGTCCTGCTCCCAGTGTCTGAAAAACCAGAAAAATCAGGCCAGTTTGTGCAAAGGCTGGGGCTTGGCCAAGCATCCAGAGCATCCAGCAGAATGCAGCACTTCTGCTGTGGTGCCTGCTGGTTCTTCACCAACCTTTCATCTCTCTATTCAGTTTTAAATTGCCCAGGACAGGGCTCACCTCCCTGCCCAGAACTGTCTTGGCTGGATCCTGCACAGTCTGGGCAGACACAGACATTTTAGCACCACAGAGCAGTCATAAGTCACTGCACTGGATAATCACTTTTAACTCTGTGCAGGCTGAAACCAATTCTCCCAGGTCCTGCTGCTGGCAGGAACACCCTGCTGCTGAACATGCATCTGATTACAGTTCTGCTCAGCCAAATATTCCTCATGGCTTCTACAGATGTTCCTTTCTTTTTTTTTTTTTTATCCCATAACTATGAACATTATGAGTCGTTGCTCTCTTCACCTGCCACTTTTCTCTGCCAGCAATCCCAATAAAACCCCATTAGCTCATGCCTTTAACCTCGGCACGTCCTTGCTGTGCTCACTGCATCTCATCTGGGATAATTTAAGGTTTCAGGAACTGTTGGCTTAGTGTTATCTGTAAAAATACCTCCCTTCCTGATACCATCAGAGGCTGAGAGGCTTCAAGCAAACAAAGGCAGCTGAGCTATCCAAGCTCCCCGAGGTTTCCATGCAGACCTTGTTCAGACTCTCCTGGTGGGCTGGTTGCAGTTGGATGCCCCAAGGAGCAGCAGGTTGGGGGCTGCAGGTTTTGGGACTTCTCTCACAGAGCAACTTAAACCCAACAGAGCTGTGCCAGTCCCACCTGGAGAGACCTGGGTCTGGGAGCACTGATGAGCAACTACTGAGTTCCCTCAGTCAGGGGTGGGTTTGGGGCCACGTCACTGCTCCAAACAATCTGGGGCTGTGCAGGACACGCAGAGAGGTCTTGGTGCAGTGCCAAGGACAGTGAGCTCACTTTTCACCTCTGCAGCAATTCAGGACACCAGGAATGCATCAGGGCACAGGGCAGGAAACATATCTGGCCTTTATCCTCATTTTCCACATCATTTTGTGGACACAGGAAGGCAGCTTCAAATAAAAAAAGCCCAGGGGCCGCATTAAGATAAGCTGATCTTTCCTGAAAGCTACTATGAAATGATGACAGATACCACAAAGCATGACTCGTCCAGACAAGCAGTCAGCACACAGAGAGAGAGGAAGGAGTCTCCCTCCTCACCCCCTCCCCAGCAGGTCACAATGTTGGGGGGTGAGGTAACCCTTACTCACAGTTCCTCCCATTGCAGCACTGGATGTGTCTGTGTCTCCACACACAGGACACTGAACAGTGGGAAGCTGATGGATGACATTCCTAGTGAAGGCTTTAGGATGTTTAAAGGAATGAATGCCTTGCTCCAGAGCCCTCCAGCTTCTGCTCTTCTCATGCTCAACACTCACCATGCCTGACTCAAGCAAACGTGACCCACAGCCAGGCAAACTTTCTGCCTGGTGGCACAAGGGTGGGCAAGTCCAGAACCTGCCTGCTGAGAGGACTAAATGTAACAGCACAAAAGCTTTCCAGGACCAGCTACAAACACCCACTGCCCTACACCTGCCCTGAATGCTCCCTGGCATCCCAAACAGGGCGAGCAGCCCTGGCCAACTTGCCCTGCTCCAATCACACCGATGTCGGAGCACGAGCCAGTCCAGCACGAGCCATTGGACTTCCATATATGAGGAACTAATTAACACATTGTGCTGAGAAGGGTCAGGACTGCCTCCAAAACAATCAGCTCTGAGCAGGTTCCACTCCAGGGAAGTTGAGTTTGAGTTCTGCTGTCAGTGGTGCTGTCAGCTCTGAGTTCTCTGGTTTCCCACGTGGGTCCAGAAACACCGGTCAAGAGCAGTGGGGTCCTTAGATCTGCCAGCTCAGTGCTCCCACTCCACCTCACAGAGAGACACTCAGGGGCTAATTTGCTTCTCTTGCTTCAGTTCTTCCTCTGGGGGAACTGTAGAGGGAACATCCTTCTGAGCTCCCCCAGCAGCCCAGCAATGCCTGAGCCTCTGCTCCAACACAGTTCCAACAGCAGCGTGCAGTTGAGCTGCAGGAGGACCACAAAACACCCAAACACCCCTGATCTCCCTGCACACTCAGCCCAGCAAGACACTCTTGATGCTCTTTACAGACAAGATTCTTATCTGCTACATTTTCATCCCCCTCAAGCCTCACATCCCTGCTGTCAGAGCTGCAGCGCACGAATTGCCACCGGCGATTTTCCTCTTAAAAAAATAATCCCTTCTAATTAAAAGCTCTGCGTCCCATAATTACTGCTTTCACCATCAGCACAGGTGAAGGTCCAAAATGTGCTCTGCCAGGGCAGAGCAGGGGAATAAAAGAAGTGAAAGCAGCTTACTGAGAGTGACGGTGTCGTTGATCCTGAAGCTGCAGAGCACTCGGTCAACGTTGCGGGCGTGTCGGAATCCATTCCCTCTCACCACCACCTGGAAGGACTCTGCAGGGAAACAGGCACTGGGTTATTGATACAGAGCAAGGCAAGGAAACGTCATTTACACAAGGTACATCTCCAAAGTTTTCACTTGTTATCCCTAGAGCTTGCAGTTTACCAACTTTTCAGTTTGAAAATGGTTAAAAATTGAGCTTCCCACTCTCTCCCTACCCAATTTCAACTTGAATTTTTAGAAACAGGAAACAATTCACTACAGAAACCTTTTAACAGATCTGCAGTGAAAACAGGAAGCTTCAGGGACACTGAGCTTTGGCCTCCCCAGGTGGCCACTTCAAACGGCAGAAAGTTTGGGGTGAAGAAAGGCAGAAGTATCTTTCCATGGAAAGGAAAAAAAAAAAAATCTTCTGGTGACAGATAACTCGGAGAAGTTTAAGTGTTACTCTCCCAAAATTGTGTCAGCTGCCCTGAGCTGTGTCACGTCCTGCCCCATTGCTGTACAACAGCCAGGAGGCCTTGACTGGACTCATTTCCACAGTGACAGGGGTTTATCAGCGGATCAGTGTTTCAGTCTCTGGACAAAGACTGATCTCAGAGTCTGTGGGCATTTCCCCGAGTCTTCCTCTTTGCTGTTCTCCCAGACCGACTCCAGGGGTCCAACAGGGACCCAACAGGGTTGCCACGGGCTGTGGGTGCCAGCAGGGAGCACCAAGGACAGTCCTGAGCCCTGAGCTGAGCGGTGCCTGTCGGAACAAGCAGGGCTGAGCGATGAGCTCACACCCTTCCCGGCCTTTGAGACCACTCCCTACCACCCCTTGATATCCCAGTTGGTTCAGCCCAGCACTGGGAAAGGTTTATGGACTCCCTGCAGCCCCCAGCATGAAGAATGCCTTGCAAGGAAAGCACCACTTCAGACTCTCAGCTTTTGAGTGGGGGCCACGGTCCCAGAGCAGCGCTGGCAGCAGATGCAGGGACTGGGCTCTGCTGTTCCCCATGGAGAGGAAACAGCCCCCACAATTCCTGTGGCTATCTGGGAGAGGCACTCAGCTAATCCCCACTGAACCTTGGCTGGGGAACGTGATTTGAACACAAAACCTTTCACTGCCCAAGACAGGGCAGGAGTAACCTCAGTGCTCCAGGGACAGCACCCTGGTTTAGAGCCCCCCCAGGAGCACCAAGGAACCGAGTTTTTGCAGGCTCAGATTTTTCCCCTTTGCCTTTTGCAGTCCCCATCTCCTTTCATCTCCCCCAAGGACCCGTGCACTGTACTTGTCAGAAAAAGCAGCTTTGCTCTGGAATCTGGGCTCTCTTCCAGGTCCCACTCGTTTACAGCCAAGCTGCAAATCATCCCAGCACATCCAGCCAGGGAAGCTGCTCACAGGCCCATTGTGTGTTGTCTGAGAGCATTTGGGAAGAACAGGGAGGGGGGACAAGAGCTCTGTTCTGCAGTGTGGGGGCTGGTGAATCCTTAAGAGAAATCACAGAAGTCTCAACTGCTGGGGAATGAGAGTTCAAGTACAGTCAAAGAACTGTATCAGTGATGTCAGCTGGGCCATGGGGACCCTGGCTCTGCTTGAGGCTGAAATGAACTGTACAGTTCACCCTGCAAAGCCAAATCATCCAGAAACTGCCATTCCAGAATGATGAAATTCATTCCTGCAGTGTCTGGGACTGGTCAGCAGCACAAGAGTGGCCTCAGGTAACACAGAGCCCACATTTCCTCCTTGCAAACGAAAAAAAAACAGGAGGAAAAAACTGCCACCACTCTCCAAGGACGTGCACAGAAACACAAAAACACGAGGTGTCACAGCTACACCTGCAAACATTTATTTTAGAGACACTAATGCACATAATTTTCATAGTCAATGGCACTTTCATTACTCTCAGAGCCCTGAGAGATTAAACTCCCTGCAGTCTGAGAGCAATGCACTATTTGCCCAAACTTGGAGACCAGGCCTTGACTGGAGGATCAAAGTAACTGCTGACATTTTTCAAGGATAACATTGCTCCTCTTGTGAAGTACTGAACAATTTCTGATGTGAATTGTTTATGTTAAACCTCTCTGCATTTCCTCTCCGCTGACTCTGCTGGGTGCAGCTGTACCCACTCTGCCTTCCCTAAGGCACAAAGAATGGGAGCCATAAATCAACTGACAAAGCATTAAAGATGGTTATAAATGATGATTCTAAGTCATCTTCTGGCTCAGGACATCATATAAGCAGCAGTGTTTATCACTTGAATAAGTATGTAAATATATGCTTAAAACAATCTCCGAGAGTGTAAAGTGGATGTGAATGTTCCTGAAATTTCATTTCCCTTCCCAAGCATTTATGGGACATCCCTGCACTACCCAGAGACCGTCACAGCAATCATCCACCATGCCAAGCTAGACAGGGCCCTGCCTTGGAGCCTATTTTAACAGAGAAACCGGTTATTTGAACAGCCAAAACGATGCTAAAGTACCATAATCCATGGCAATTATGCCAGCCTGGCTTCAGAAACCCAAAACTATGAGGCACATATGGAACATAAACCTGGTGCCAGGTACTCATTGGGCACTTAGCCTGGTGTGCATCTGCTGGGAAAATGTGGCCACTTATGGATGTTCAGGTGTGCAGGCAGTTCCTCCAGGAACAGGAGGGGCAGGATCATCAAAGCAGCTGCTTTGGAAGTGAAGACAAACAAGCAACAACTGTGTTTACTTACTGGGACTGTCAATACAAGGTAAAGAAAGATGCAGAACTTGTCAGGGACTTGTCCTTCTCTACAAACCTCAGCTGGGCTCCCAACCTCTCTGCTCAGTGAGTGCTACACATTCAACAGACAGCTGGGAGGCACTTCATAAACTGTGAAGAATTCACAGAGGCTGATGGAAGAGGCCAAAATGATTCTCCAGCTTGGTTGGGAAAGGCTTTAGAGCCACAGTCAGGTCAGAGCAAGGACAAAGAGAGGACAGGTCTGACACAGTCTGAGCAGGACAGACTGCTTTGACAGAAGAACATTTAGGGAAAAGTAGGGAATTCTGGTCTTTTCTGTAAGAAAATCCCACTTGACATCATTTGGTAGAAGGGGGAGCTGTGCAAACTGAGCTGAAAAAGAAATGCATCAAAAAAAAAAAATCAAAATATTTAGCCCCAGGTGATCAGTGACTTTTGCACTTTCCAGCAATTAGGGATGGACTAAAAATTGTATTTTAGGCAACACGAACGACCGTGGCCTCGGCTGTACTTACCCCCTGCACAGATACTGGAAGGCTCTGCTGCCAGGATCTCTATGCAGGATTTCTTCAGAATCTGAAAGACAGACAAAATGTCATGAAGTACCTCAGACATGTTGCTACAGAAACACAGATCTGAAAGTGTGAGCGGGTGAGTGAGTGCTCTCATTCTCACACCAACGCTTAACCCAACCTTGCAGTCACACCTCCCTCTCCAAAGCTGTTCTGGAGCCCAACACTCCCAGTGAAACACCCCAGGTTTAGGCTAAGCTGTTCAGCTCTGCATTAAAACATCCCAGCAATACCTGCAGAGCCACTTCTCGGGTCTCAGCCACAGCTTCTTCTGCTTTCAACCTGATTTATGAGAGCACACTTGGGAGTGTCCTCAGAGCTGCTTGTGGTTTCAAATCAAATGCACAGGCAGTTGTTGTTTACTTAACCCAAACTCAAATGAAGCAGCATGGCTGTGGAAGGGTCCTCTCTGCCTCTGACCACTGTACGTGTAGACAGGGATTTACACTTTGGTCCAGGCTCGGCCAAGCGCTCGAAGGCAGGAGGAGCCGGCTGGGTTGGGCACTGTTTATTCCCACACGGTGCTGAAACTGCCCCAGCTGTTATCTGAGGCCTTTGCCCTGCTCTGAAAACCAATTCCAACTCTTCAGTGCCCAGCAAACCCATGCTCTGTGCAAGAGAGCAGGACCAAGACCTGGGGGGGTCCGGCTGAGCAGCCCCTGACTGAGGCAACGCCGATCAAAATTCAGGTCAGCTCCAAGAGGCAAGGAAATGTCAGCCAAGCATCATGACTCAAATCCAACATGAAAACTATTTTCCCAACTTTAAATTGAAACATCTGTAAGGAAAGAACAGCAACCAATACAATAAATTCTGTAAGAAAAAGATAACTTTTTTTTTCCCCCTCCACAATCACGGCTCGCTGCCTCAAATACCTGATTGCAAAAGGTGCACAGAGAGCCACCATCTGTTTTTTAGAAGTTTTAAGGAGAAGATTGAATTATTCAGAAGCAGAGCTGGTAGAGATTGAGAGCACCAAGGGACCGAAGGAGGCAGGACTGTCTGAGCTGGTGGTAGGTGAGGAGAGAGAAGATTTGCAGGAACAAGGTTATACAGGAACTGTCAAGTGGAAAAACAGAGAAAGTCAACAGTTGAGAACAGAACTGAGAAGCATTAGAAGAATCTGAAAGGCAGAATAAGGAGAAACATGAAGAATGTAAAATTCAGTACGTTTCTTTTTTTTAATCAAGTCAAACCTCACAGGATTAAGTTTGAGATTCAGGAATTCTGCTCAGCAAATATTTTGCAAACATTCCTGCTGTTGCCCGGCTTGGATGAGGGGTGGAATAGCAGGTGTCTCAATTAGATGATGCAGATCTCCCAGTCCAGTCCAATCCTTTTACACAACCATAAAAAACTGGCCTTAATGGCTTTTTCCAGTGCCAACTGCAATATTTATTTTGATTTAGATTAAGTTTCCAATGCTCCAAGCACCCACCCTAACTTAAAGTGAAAATCAGGCAGCAATGACTATTGCAAAAGAATTCCTTTATGTCTCTTCCTCATTAAAAAATACATTCAGAAAGGATTTGAGTGCCTAGACTGTAGAAGATTTCATCAGGTCTCTTATTTCCTGAGGGGTGCACAGCCCTGGGGGCTGGAGGTGCAGCTCATCCCCCGGGAATTTGCATTCCCAGGGAAGCAAATCTCACGGAAGAGCGGTGATGGGATCTCCCAGGGCCCATAAACCACCCTGACAGCAGACTGGGGGACCTGACTCCACATCCCCATCTTCACAGGAACACCCACCAGAGCTCTGGGGGACTTGGGAAGTCCCTGCAGGGCTCAGGCAGCTTTGCCCTGGCACCCACACGGGGAATTTGGGGCAGGGCTTTGTGTGCCACGGGGAGCTCTGCCAGGGTAGAACTGATTTTAGCACTACCTGTGACTGATTTACCTCTCTGCCAGGGGAGGCCCAGCAGGTCACCTGGGCCCCCTGGAGACAAAGGGAAGAAGGGGAGGGAGATTCTGCAGCTGCTGGAAGCTTTCCCCTGCTGTTCTGCTCCACAAACACACAGACAGATTATTTCACCACAGCAGCTGCATATTTCTTAGACAGTTTTTTTCACCAAGTTTGGGAATTCTCATTAGCAAACAGGATGCTGAAGTGTAATAGAAGGTTACTGCCTAATTAGCATTAGTGGGAATGACCTGCAGTCTGAGGCCAGGTACTCATTAGCAGGCTCTGTTCAATTACTGAATACCAAAGTCTGTTGCCAATTATAAAACAGCCATTTATTTATGAAGTGTTTCCTGTCCAATAACATCTACATGAGCTAAGCAAAATAAATACATTTAAGTCCTTTTATTTAAAGATGCTTTTGGGGGAAGAAAGAAGTAGAAAGCATGATTATATACCATTAAAACTAATGAGAAGGACTGTGCAGTGGAGACTGGGGGTTCACATCCTCTCCCTGGGATGGGTAAGCCAAGAGGCTCCAGTTGTCAACTTGCTCTTTGGCCTGTGCAGAAGGTCTGGCTGTGACAGAAGACAGATTCAGAGCATCTTGCAAAGGAATTAACTTTTTCTCATCTCTCTCCCCCATTCTGGGGGTCTCAGCCCTCTCCCTGCACCAGGGAATCTACAGTTCATCCCTCTGCCAGTGCAGTTCGAGCAGCCAGCTCAGGATGGGCACACAAAACCATCACCACGTCTCTCACCCTTTGCCTGTGAGATGCTCACACTGAGCTGTCACCCAAGCTCCCCCACTGCACATATCCAGCACTGCAGGGTGTCCCAGGAAACCTTTGTGTGACACCAGTGTTCAGGGCCAGGGTATTTGCAAGCTCTGATTTCCTGGGGTGAAGGAGCACATTGACCTGTCTCATCAGTTCTGAACTGCCACAGCAGTTCCAAGTCCTGAAAAATACCAGGGGTAGGTGGTATATCCTCTGCAAGAGGGTCCTAAAGGAGCACACAGGGAGTTAAACTTAAAAGAGTGAATCATTTGTACAGTTTATACAGGCAGGGGACAGTCCCACCAAGTGGTTCATTCTTCTTCCTTCCTCATCCATCACAACTGGTCCAGGAGAATTCCTGCAGCTCCCTCGGGCTCCTTGCTGAGGCACCCAGGATTCCACCTGTGAGGTGAGCTCCAGGCTGGTGCCAGGGTTTAACATATGCCAAGGATTTGAGTTTTCCTGAGTGCTCCTCAGTCAGCTCCTGCTCCAGGCTCCAAGCAAAGCCCCGGCAGGATCCCATCCTGACTTTCATGTTGCTTCAAGCTCAGTGCCTCCAGCACTCCTGCCAAGCACACACTGAGCAGTAACTGAAGCTGAGTTTCAGGCTTTCCTGCAAAGATTTGCTCCACTTGCTTTAAATTGACAGGTTATGATCTGCACGAATTTTTCACAGCAAAGGAAAATTTAATAAATTACTTCAGCTCCTTCCCTGAGTTCCCCAGCCTGCAGCAATCAGTCAACCTGCTCCTCCACCGGATTGTTCTCCCCTGACACACTCAAAATCCCCCATTAAAAAGGCTCCAGGGTGGTGCCTGGAGGAGACAGGACCACACTGAGCAACATCTCCCTGCAGCTGCTCCCTCCAAACTGCCTGGCTCCCACAAAAAAAAAAGGAAGGGCAGGTGCATGGAAACATCTGCAGCCCCCCCACCCCGAACAGCTTTGCTCAGCAGATTGAGAGGCCCAGCTGAGGCCAGGCTGGAGCTCCACCACTCCCAGCTCCCACCCTCTGCCTCATCCTGGGGGGACTTCAAATTCCCAGAATCACTGAATATTCTGAGTGGGAAGGCAGCCCACGAGGATCATCAAGCCCAGCTCTAAGTGAGGGGCTGTACAGGGGCTGAGCCCACAACCCTGGAGTTTTTAGCACCAGGTATCAGCACCAGACTCTGACCAGCTGAGCTGGTCTCCACCACCTCTGCACGTGCAGAGAGGGTTGAAAAATACTTATTCCTGAGGACAAGGGAGGAGGGAGCAGCCAGGGCAGTTCACACCAAAGCCCTGCAGTGTAAAACCAACCCAGGTCTTCACACCTTTAGAGTTAATTCAAGCACTAATCCCCACAGGCTCCTCATTTGATCTTTGCCCACCCTGTGATAACCAGCAGGTTGTAGCCCAGTCAATTCCCTCTACAGTGGCTGAGCATCCTGGCTGGGCCAACTCTTACACAGGAACTGAAAGAAGCTTCCAAACCCCAGGGCCCTTTCGCTACTGACATCATTCCTGTGACCACAGATGCTTTGTTTGCTCCAACACAGGGATGCTTTTGGCAAGGACGAGAAAAGAAGGAGTGAAGGACCTTATTTTCCAGCTAGAACAGGAATCTACAGATTGTTTGTTATTCCACAGAGTGATTAATGTCCTCCCTGTCATTCCTTTTACACACAAAACCACTTCCCTTCTCCCCAGCCTAATGCAGGGGCTCCACTCAAATCCAAGTGATCAGGTCATGGATCCATCACTGTACAATTGCACTTCCCTGTGACCCTCCTTCCCAGGGCTGGGAAATCTTGCACCAGTCAGCTCAGCTGAGGCAGTTCCTGACTGGGTTCCTGGAGGCTGAAGTCTTGCCTTTCTGTTCTGTGTAATTGGGAAGGGAGTCAGAACTGCTGCTGGAACTCATTAAAAACAGCTGCAGAGGGAATGCAGGGCTGGGGAGCAAAGTGGTTCTTGTTTTGTTGCTTTCTGAAGTGACATGCAACACCTGACTGTCCAAGAGAGCTGGGGCAGTAGATCCACGCTCAGACAGTGCCAGGAAAACCAATAAGCAAGGGATTGTATTCCATGTCCATGTGAGAGCACCAGGGAGAACTGAGCCTGTGCTGAGGGAATGGTTTTGCTTGGTACTGCCCTGTCAAAATAGTGTGTAACCACTGTAAACAGAGAAATGTGAGCCCCCCTCCCCAGCTCCACACCGAGCCTTTCAGCTGGGTTTGATCAGCTCTTCCAAAGGGAAGGACACATGTGTCCTTAAACGGATTTCCCGTCCCTCGTAGCCATGGGAAGCACCCTGATCAGCCCAGCCACCCAAAATGGGCCAGCTCTTCCACGCCCCACCCAATCCCTGCAGGGAATGCCAGGAATTGGGAATAGGGAAGCCTCGATCTGGGGAGGAGAAAACCAGCCCTTCTGCCAGGAGGCTGAATGTAGAAAGCAGAGGCTTGGGGATTTTGGCCTGCACAGCAGGATCCCTTCCCCCAATCCAGCAGGGAGATGGGGCAGGATGGAGATCCAAGAGTACCCTGGGACAGGGTGAGCTCCTAACACAGCCCTGCTGTCCCTGCCTGTGGCAGCCACCTCACCAACTGTCACCACGTGCCCCTTCATTCACTCAGTTCCCTCCCACCAAGGAGGGAGACAGACAAGGATCATATTTGGGCATATTTGAGTTGATAAACTCGACCTCCAAGTAGAGATTTTAGTACAAACAAAGCTCAGCTCTTTGGACCAAATGGTGAAGTGATTTTTCAAGCAGGTCTCCTTGTGAACACAGGAAAACCAAACTGCAAACATGTGATTAAAAGTACTTACAGAGTCTATGATCCCCTGAAGGGCTTCAAACCCATCGTTCACTGGGAAGACGTGATCTTTGCTGTCGGCAATCCGAGCCAGCTGACAGAGCAGGGAAAGGAAAGAAAACAGAGATGCAAAGAATGACATAAATTAGCCAGCAGGCAGCAAATTAAGACTTCTCCAGACTCATCCACTTGCAAATAAAAGCCTCAAATGCTCAAGTACTCCGTGTGGATTGCCAGTGTATTACGGTTTATTAAGCAGTGAAAAGTTAATCTCTTTAGCCTGATTGATTTTAGAAAGGCTCAGGAAAGGGCTTTTAACTTTGAAGGCAAGACTTCACGTGGCTTTCAGTGGTGCCCAGAGCCTTGAGTGCAAAAGCTGTCTCCCACATGATGTTAAACCACCCCACTCAGTAACTCCCCAGCCAAACCAGGCCATCAACAGAGGCAGCAAAACACTGGGACACGTTTAAACCAGGGAAGTAACCAAAATGATTCAGTATTTTCACATGTAGAGAAGGTTAATAAAAATGTGTTCTGTCAGAGGTTGGACTCGATCTTGGAGGACTTTTGCAACCTTCAAGATGCTATCTATGATTTTATGAAATGATACCCCAGCTGGAGATACAGCCCTGACTCACCTTCCCTGTCAGGACAGAGGTTTGACTGTTGGTCCTACACTCAAACATTAGAGAGCCAAAAAGAAGAAAACAGGGACCTCTCAGGAGATATTTTCCAAGTGGAAATTAAAAGGTATCAGGGGAACATCCAGAAACCTCCATGACGAGGAAGAGGGGCCTTCATGAGGTGGTGGCAAGGTGAGGGGAGCCAGGACAACACCTTCAAAGAGCTTCATGCAGGTCCAGTTGCCAACGGCAGACTAAGGGTTAAGCCCCAAATCTCAGCCCAGCTCAGCAGTAATGAGCTCTCCATGCATCTGCTGGAGCAGACTCAAGTTTTACTGCTGCAAGGCCAACGTTTGTTCCAGTAATTCTCTCCCCTGGCAGAGGGAACACCAGCCCAGAAGGCCTCTCTGGAGTTTCCTGTAGCACTGCAAGCTGGAGGCAGCGGAGCAGCCACACATTCCTCCCTAAACCCCACGGGCTCCACCTTTCCAGCTCCTGTCACTCACAGCTCCCACTTCCCCAGCTGCCAGCCTCCTGGTTTGCATCCAGAGAAAGACTCCAGGCAACTTTCCCCTGCCTGCTCCAAGAAGGGCAGTAAAGCAGCTCATTCCTTGTTGGCTGAGCTGCACAAGCCTCTGTAAACCAGGATGTTTACAGTTTCCTCAACTCGCCTCCCGTGGTCATCCTCCTCGTCCATTCTGGGACTTCAGGCACAGTCATCTAATTCCAGTTAATTTCTTCAGCATTTAAATGCCTTCAAGTAGCAGCTGTCTGGGGCCTGTTGCTTTAGATCTGGTCTCTTTGCCATTTTTATTCCCTCTCTGCTTTTTCTGTGACTTACTCTGGGCTGCACCAGTCTCTGGGTTTGGTTTGAAGGAGGTTGTTCTAAACCAAGTTTGGTTTGACTCCTTTTCTGAAAGATGGAAACCTGGGAAAACCCTTTCAGCCTCCACTTCGGGGCTGTGCAAGTGTTTCACTCATGTCAGAAGAGTGTCAGCTGTTGGTGTGTGAAATACAATTCACGGGCACACCAACATTCATAGGACAAACCTAGAAGTCAGACTATCAAATGGGAAAACAGTGTGAAATATTACTATTAATTTCACTAATTAAGGTGTTTGCTTTTTACAGCACAGTTTCCCCCTGGAATAAAACCCGGACTGGAGGTGAAGAGTTCTATGGCAACAGCTGTGTGGGGACAAGGTGTCCCCACAGCCGGCTCCTCACGCCAGACAATTTGCTCTCCTTCAGGTGTCTTTTCCTCTGCTTTTCTCCACCGTTTCCAAGAGGATCTGGGGCAGGCAGAGGGACAGCTCTCCACACCTGGAGACTTAGAAAAGGACCTAAACCCAACACCAGACCCACCACTGCAGGTGGGCACTTCAGATGGTTGAACCATCAACAGAAGGAGAGGAAAAGCCCTTGGGAACCTTGAGAGGGGGATTCAGGAGCATTGTGAGCGTGTTCAAGCTGCACCTCTGCAGAGCCCCTCAGACAGCACCAGGGCCTCCTTTACCTGGGTCTCGTTGAAGTCCTTCACTCCCACACAGTACACCGTCGCTCCCAGGTCCCGCGACCGATTAGCCTGGAACGAGGAAAGGCAGGAGGACATGGATGAGATGGGATGGGGTGCAGGTGGCTGAAAGGTCTTAATCATAAATTTAGTCTTTCTCTGTATAATGAGCAGCTTGTCAATGAAGAGTTTTAGAAGCTTTCCTCCCTGAATCTGTGAATTCGGGTTTTATCTGTTTCTAGAGTAGCTACTGTTCAGTAAAGCAAACCCCAAGGTATCTGTTAGTTTTCTTTAAACCTAGTTAGTTCACCTCTTGAGCAACTTCAACTTCCCAAAAGATGTCAGACAGACTAAATCAATTTTCTTTTCATCATTTAGGGCACGTCCCAGTACAACAGTAACCTTAAAATGCTTTGGTGTTTTCTGTTTCAGATGTGTGTGCCTGGACTTATGATATTTATAGGTGAGAGACATTTCATTCCATCTGCTACAAAACTGTGTCACTCCCACTGCTTCCACAGCATCCTAAACTAAAGGGGGGACATGCACAGGTTTGATTTTTCCAGGCTATTTTATTGAACTTGCACTTAATATTCAAAAAGCAAATGCTCTGAATGCTTAAGTACAATTTAAGTCATTAGAAGAATAAGAACATCTGACCTGACCAAAACCCCTTCCCAGAACAGATGGCAGCAAGTCAGACTGTATCAGAAGACTGCAGCAATTCCAGTTGCTCAACAGCAAAGTGCTTTAGCAGAAAAGCCTCATTCCAGTTTCACACTGGGAGGCTTCAACCCAAACAACTGCAGCAACTCCCAGTGTAAGAGCCAAGTTCAGGATCTCCTTCCACCAGCTCTTGACTGCTCCTCCCCAAACCAAAACAAACTGAACACTTCTGACCTCTCAACTTGTTCATTCACCTCTAAAAGCAAACTTGCTTTTCTTGTGGGTATTTTGTTTCAGAAGGGGAGAGAAGGAGATGAAGAGCAAGGAGGGGAACTGCAGACCCAGGGCACTTGTTTGTGCTGTAGCAGTGTTGGTTTTACTCTACAAAACCCTTACTTTTGTTGTTGTTGGATTTAAAGCTGCACTTTGGACAGACTGGGAGGAAAAAATCTGTCCATAACAAACTCATGCAAAAATACCATCTTCCAAGTTTAGGTCATCCTAATTTGCTTGAGTGACAAGTGCAAATTGGTTCATCTCTTCAGAGAGGACTGTCCAAAGGACAGCAAGGCTTTCAGTGCTCACCCTCCTGTTTAGCTAACATCTTGCACAGTTCACTGATTTAATGAGGATGTTGAGAATATGTGCTTGAACCTCGGAAATGTTTGTGGAAATTTTGGATTTGATCATCTGAGAGGTTTTCTGATGTCACAGAAGTTCACAAGAACAACAGCCATCCTCCTTCCACAGCCTTTTACTTCTTGTGAGAGAAGAAAAGCGAAAGTGAGAAGATCCAGGTATTTCCCAGAGCAATCCAGTCAATCCTGAAGCTTCTCAGCTGTGAACTGTCCCTTCCTCCAGTGTTTATTTTTAACTGGAAGTTCAAACCCCTGCTCTTTCCCATGAAGAGTCTCAGCTGTGATGAGTCAGAAGCGTTGCTGCTGTTAATGGTTGTCCTTCAGACTCATGTCTGAAGAGCACCAAAGTGGAGGTTTTTCCACCAGGGAAAAAGCTTTTCCTTATCTTTTGCCTTCGAAGCAGCAAGCCCAGACATCTCCCTGTCTCCCTGACTGCAGATGGGTGAGACACTCACCTCCCTCTCGGAGTAGAAAAACAGGTCTTCGTGGAGCTCTCCGTCTGTCAGCGCGATGATGACACTGGCGGTTCTGTAACCTGAACACACAAACTTCTTTAGGCCCTTGGGTTTGGCTGTGACTGTTAAACCACCCTGGAAAACAGCCTGAGAGAGGCCTGTTAGCACACCAGCAACTGCCAAGCTCGTGGCCTTTCCTCCCTCCAGCCAATCAGTTCTCAGAAGACACAAATTTCTCCAGTTTCTCACTCAATCACCTGCCTTCAATCCCAGTTTTATATCCCACTCTTTTAATGTGCCAATGGTTTAAATTGACAGCCCCTCAATATTTCAGTTATTCAGACCTGCAGCCCTCAAAAAAACCAATGCAATTTGTTCCTAGCTAGTTCCTGATTTTATTAATGCAATATATATATATATATGGTATAAAATAATTTTATTAATTTTATCAATTCAAGAAATCCATGGGGGTTTTTTTCAGCTTGTGATGAAAAGCTCAGTTGGGATATAAACAGAGATGGTAGGAAATGGCCTAAAATCTTCAACATTTCAGCAATATCACTAAAACTTGCAGTCATCCCTGCCAAACAGGCAACTTCTTCAAGTGCTGCAGAACACAGATCTGATACCCACGATTTCTTAGTGCTATTTAGAGATCCCCAATTTTCAACAATGATGCAACAAGAAGGTCAAGCAATGAGCAGCATGTGGGGTTATTCCCCTTGCAGATAAACCCTCTTTGTAGAGGAGCAAGGAGAAACACAGAGCTGTTAAAACACAGCCCAACATTCAGGCTCCTTCGTGCACAGGGTGGGAACCAGTTCCTATGGGATACATTCACCAGCATCACCAAAACATCACCAATACATCACCAATCCCAAACTGAGCTGTTCCAGCTATTCCATTTTCCTGCAGGGATATTTTACAGGTGAGTCCCAAAGCTGTGTGGATTTAACCACGACTTCCTCTTGAGTAGCCCTGGGAGACCATTAGGCCTGGCTTTGTTCTCAAACATCTGGGTTGTCTGTCTTTTGGTTTCTGAAGCAATATTTATATTCACACTTCAGGCTTTGCAGTGCAGAAAGGTTTTACATTAATTACAGGGAAGGACAAACATTTTTGCAATTGTCTGCAATTACTGCTGGTTTTAATGATTGCTTATAAAAAAAATCTTTTATTTAACAGCTTCTCCACATTTTTATGTTTGAGAAGGAAGAAGAAATGGCTGCCTGAGTCCTCAAGCAAAAGGAACAAAGGCAGTTTTGGTAAGAGTGGGCACTTCAGCCAGCCTGGCTTCTCACTTTTGGCCTGAAACACTTTCATTCCAGCTCTGGCTCCTTAGAGCTCCCCCAGTTCTTTGCTCCTTTCAGGAACACTACCCTGACCAGCACTGCATTCCTGTAAGAGCAGCAGCCACCCTCACCCTTCCCACATTTCAGATCTGTTGAAGTTATCAGTCAAAAAGAAAGAGAAAAAAAAAAACCAAAACATTTGATGGATCAAGAAAAGCCTCTCACCGTGAACATTCTCGTAGTAAATCTGTTCACTTGCCTGAAATTAAATGAGAAGATTATTAGTAATAAATCAATAATAACACTTTGTGGGCAGAAAGAAGGGGAAGATGGCAGTGGGGCCTTGCAGTTCACACATGAGCTCTGCTCTCAGACATCTGAACCCTTCCCAGAACAGGGCTCTTGCCTGTGGCTTTGACTGTGCTACTTCAAGGTCTTATCAAAGCACAACTCAGTCAAATCAGCCCTAAGGCCAGCACTAACCTTGTCTCCCACCATTCTGCTCTCTGAAAATCCCATTCACCTTCCTCCCTGAGAAACATCCCAGGCCCAATAATAAATATTCCCCAGCACCTCCAGATCAGCTACTCCAGTTGCAAACAAACCCAAGGCTCTGCCAGGTCTCCTGAATTTCTGTTGTGTGCTCACATTTCAATGTGAACAATGACAGTTCAGCATTTTCAACAGGCAGACTGTTCAAAGTCCTCCCAAATATATCTGTGGGTCAGAAGTGGAGGCAGTGCAGGAGTTCAGGTTTAGAAAGCTTGTAAAATATATTAAAAAATCTATCCAGAAGGAGGTCAGAGCAGGCAGTAATGTCTGCACAGCACTATTTGGCCACCAGTGAGAACAGGTTGGAGGCATGGCCTCAGCCCCATCCCCAACTCTAACAGGGCTATCACAGGCAGGATTGACAGCTTCCCACCCTTCAGGAACACGTGGGATTGCAATGCCAAAGCTTTCTGCCTTGTCCTAAGCTGCAAAGGCAGCTCCTCCATGAAAGCTGAAGGCAGGAATAAAGACAGCTGGTAGAGTTTGCATCTCCTGTGTCCCACTCCAGCACCAACCACTGTACCACCAAGTGTCCCACGCACCCACCAGCAAGTTCTTAGCCAGATTCCCCTGTTCCCATTTCCTGAGGGGCAGCAGACCCAGTTTGAGGCCCCCCAGCCTGCTCTCAGTTACCCTTTCGAATCCCTCGTGCATGTACGTGTCACCACCCGGCAGCACCTTCTGCAGCTCCTCCAGGCCCTGGCGAATCTGCTCCCTGGAAGGAAGGCAGACACTGTCAGAGCCAAGATCCAGTCCCTGGGGAGCTGATAGCCAGGTGAAGACATGCATGGCAGAGCCAAATACAGAGAGGGGGGAGGGAAGGAGTTAACCCAGTGTTTACATAGGACCAAGGCTGGGTAAATACCTCTCCAAGGATGTGGGAAACAGGGTAGTTGTGCTCCCAGTGTTCCCACAGCCTGGGGAAAGCATCACCAAAGCAGCATCTCCTCAATATCCATACATTTCATACATTCCTTCCTCAATAAATGCTCCCTGGTCAAACTCAGCAGCTGCCTCACCTGGCTCACCTTCCTCCCTGTGTTTGCTGACTTGACTAAACAAACAGAGTCAAACATTTGGTTTATTTGGACGTCACACCTTCAGCTGCTGTTCAAACTGACTTGAAGATTGAAGCCTTTCCCAAAGGCTCATTGTGATTCAGGGGATCTGTTTTAATTCCTTTCAGGAATCCCAGGCACAGTGAGATCATGTGCTGTTCCCCTGAGTGGCAGGCACCAAACTCTGGGAGCCAAGCACGGGCCAGAAGTCTTTAACACAGATAAAACCCTGCAGTGTGTGGGGTGTATCTGAGCAAACTCCACAGTCTTCATGGGAAAGGGGTGAAGTCACTGCAGGCAGGACCACAGGGACGTGCCAGAAGTCGGTTTTGTCCCTGCATCTTTTAACTGCTTCAGAAACCCCAGTTTGTGTGATCCCAGCTCCCTGGTGAGGCTGATTGCAGCAGGGCAGTAACACTGGTCAGTCAGCACAGCAGTGACTCCCTCAGGGAGAATAAAAAACACTGTCTGCTTTTGCAACAGAAGCTGAATTGTCAAACTGCCAAGAGCTCATCCTGTGCCTGTGATTCCCAAACCAGTTAGACACGAGTTGGACTCTGCCATAGGTGTCTAGTGGCAGATATTTCCTCCTCTCAGCTACCCATGCACACACCAAGCCAAAGCTGAATGTGAAAATGGAGCATTTCCTGTGATCACCGTTTTTCAAAGGTGAACACTGACATTTTAGAATACACACCACAGGTCAGTCCAGCCCCAGCAGAGGCACAGAGCTTTTCCAAAAAGGGATGCTCAGCACCCTCAGTCTTCACATTCAGAGGCTGATACACCACACAGAGGGGCAGACAAGGCAGGGGAGGTTTTCCCACTGCTCCACCTTCCCCATTTAGAAAGGCCAGTGGGAACTAAAGGACCAACACCTTGTTTGTCTGTCCCCCACTAAAAACCAGCAGCTCTGCTGTCAGCTGGCTTTCAGACTTATATACCATACCAATATCCTGTTCCCAGTCAACATTTCTAGGGCAGTTGGATAAATATGGAATACATTTCCACATGGGAAACACTTCAGTCTCCCAGTTCAGAGCCTTAGCAGATGAGGTGTGTCTGCAGTGGGGTGTGTTCTTGGGGTGGGACACAGCAAGGGGCAGGGAACAGGCTTTCCACTGGCACCCAGTTAAATCAGGTTTATTCTCTTTGTCCTTATTGCTGCAGTGAGTGGCAAGGAAGGGCTGCTTAGGCTGGCTGGGGTTAATGGCATTTTCAAGGCTGGAGTGTGTGTGGACTGCTCTGTAGGAAGGCAGCCAGTTTCCTCCCCGGTCCTCCACAGGAGCTGCTCTGGTATGTGATTCCAGACATCCAATATGTAAAACACATGCTGACTTATACAGCCTACACATGTGCTACATATATTTCTGCTCCACGTGGCAATGAAGTTAACAGAGGAAGCGAGAGCGATTTAAGGACCTCGTCCAACTCCCCTTGAAGTCAGAGCAAAATAAAAAAAAAAATCCATCCCACAGGTTTTACTGGGATTAACTTGGGGATCTACAAAGGGGTGACAGGAACACGCTTCAGAAACATGGCAATCAAACTGCCACTGCCAAGAAATGCAGCCCCTTGCAATCCATCCCAAACACTGTTTGTCTGTAATATCCCTTCAGGTCTCTGAGGAAATCGCATTCCCCTCCACCTCCAGAGTGTGGGAGTCACCTCTGGCTTTCAGGTCTGTTTTTATGGGAAGGGAGTTTCACCTATTTGTTTGCAGAAGAAACTCCCAAAGGATGTTTCAGGGGCAACAAGCCTCTTGTTCTCTGACAAAAGCCCGAATCTCTGTGGAATGCAGCTCCCTCAACGAAACCAATCTGAGCTAAAACCCCAATAGCTGACAGAAAAGACATTTAAAAGTTAAATTTAAGAAGCCAACCTCAGCCTTGAGAGCCCTCAATGCATTCTAGGATATGAAAATGGGCAGGTGGTTCAAACAATCAAATTGAGAAGCACAAAGGTCTCACAGCTCCGCTCACAGTGGACTGGGAATCGCTGAGCAAGGAAGGTGAAGGGACACAAAAGGTGCACCTTTAAACTTCTTCTTACCTGTCTTCTGTTAACCTCATTAGAATCGTCCCTCTGGTTGAAAAAACAATGAAGGACATCCTCAGCTGAGGGCTGGGGGAGAGAAGAGAAGTCCAATTATTTGTGGGTCCAGAGGTTCCTGTGGGTGCAACCCCAAGCACACAGGACACCCTGCTCTCCCAGTTCTAACTCAACAGGGGCACAGATAGGAGGAGGCAGCACAAGGTGTTTTTCCTGGGCCTTCCCAGTCAAGGGGAATCCCTGTGAAGAGCCCTTGCATCACAGCCTTGGGATTGCTGGAGCAAGAAAGGCTTAAAACACATCCTGGAATCCTCACGGAGACCAGGGAAGGCTCAGTGTGTTGATCACAACACATCCTGTGTCCTGAGGGACTCATCCTGCAGTCTCAAGTCATCCAGAGCCTGAAAGCTCCAGCCACAGCCCCCTCCCTGCATGTCCCACGGGAGGATTCCTTCCCCACAGGAATAAGATTCGATCCAGGCAGGCAGGGCTAAAGGGAACAATCAGCTTACCTCCTCCTATTTCGCCAGAAATCTGGGGAGAAGCAGCCACTGGGATGATCTGAGGAAAGCATTAAAGACCCCCCCGCTCCTCCACCACAGCCCCCAGTGGAGAGCAGCTGAGCTGAACTGGGAGCCACCACTGGTCCCCTCTCCCCATCCCAGCCCTGCAGCAATTCTCACCTGATGAACTTGCGGGCCAAGTGCTCCACGAAGTGATAGATCTCGTTCCAGTGGTGCAGGACACTGCCTGACCTGGGGAAACAATGATTGCAGGTCAGGTTAGTTGGATTGCTGCTATTGCAGCTTTCCCAGCCCAGTGTCCTGTCACACCTTGCTGGGCCAAGCATTTACCTTTATTTTGTTTACCACTCACTGCCCATATTCTTCCTGTAAGGGGGAGATTAAACTGTAAATGACATTTCCTACTTGACTTTGAAAAGCAAGAATAATTCCCATTCCATACAAGTGTTTGAGGCCACCCCTGGCAATAACACATGGCAGTTAGGCTGGGCCTTAACACAGCCTTAACCAAACCAACCCTGTGTGAGTGAAGAGCTTCTCTCTGAAGTGTTTTAGATGAATTCCACCCACTCACTTCCAATCCACTACACAGAGCTTTCAGCTCAAGTGTATTCTGAGAATAACACAAAGTTGGAGGAACAGATTATTGAACTTCTCTTGTGCTTCCACTGTGCCAGAGACTATGAAAAGTAAAACACCTTAGTCCACGTCTCAGCTGTGCTGGTTAATTCTTTCACACCTCAGTTAAAGACAAAACAAACTAATTTTGCTCCTCAGGAGGATAAACCAGGATCTATAATGGGATTGGATTATTCTTCTTTATGTTGTAAGAACCAGGAAAAATTAGGTTAATCAGAATCTTTCAGCACTAAATGCCCCTTCTGGCATAAACACTTCCATGAACACTGGAATATTAATATTGGAAAAAAAAAATTCCTTCCTAGAGTTGGAAAATAAAAGTGTCATCACTTACTTAATTCATTGACTACAATTAGAAATATTTATAGGGGAAATAACCATTCCAGCCTTAACAGAAACCTCATTGATCTGCAGCCTGAGGAAGAAAAGATGATGGTTTTTCACTTCACAGGAAGAAAAGGCACCTGCCCTGCCCTGTCCTACCTCAGACCTGAGAGAGCAGATGCAGAGCCAGGAATGGGTTCATCAAAGAGGACTAAAATAGCAAAGGTCTTGATAAACTAATTAAACCACAGACAGTGGGAAAATTGCTGTCATAACAGATGAAGGGTGAGGTACATCAGGAGATGCTCTCAAACAAGGAACTTCCACTGCATCCAAACCACAAACTGATAGAGCAGAGAGAGACAAACAAATCCCAACCCCAGGAGCAAATTGCCCTGGGATCTATGGAATAACTCTGGGACCTTGAATACAACAGACACTCCAGTCCCAGCAGTGTCAAATAGCACAAATAATTTCCTGGAGCTGGCCTGGAAAATCAAGATTTATTGTCTTTATATGCTGAGGCATAAAAGAAAGACTTGTCTTCAAAGCAGTGGTCACATCAGTCCACAGGAGGCATGTGAAGCCAAGGCTTTGTTAACCACAAACACAGTCCTTATCTCAGTGAATTGTATCTTGTCTAGGCCAGGTAAAACAAAAAACAAGAAACAACCCTCAGTGAAGTTTCCTGAACGTCTCCTGAACCACCAGACATCTGAAGCTGGGACCCTTCCACAGGCAGCCCCTCCCCAACCTTCTCCATCCATCAGGTGAGACAGCTGTCTCATATGAAGGGAAAACACTGGAAGCTTCAAAGGCTGGGTTGTTTCCTCCTCTCTGAACAGAAGCTGATCATCCCCATTGCAGCCAGGCAGCTGGGAAGAGGATGCAGCCACAGAGCATCCAGGTCATCACAGCAACCCCTGACACTTCCCATGGCTCTGGAGTCGTGCATTTTGGAGAAGAGCCTTTGCCAGAATAAAGCTTCAAACCCAGACCTGAACCTCAGCTCAGTGATGTGCCAGTCAGGAAGGGGACAGCACGTCCTGGTGGAGTCTTTGCCTTTGCAGCTCCTGCTCTGCTGGTCTTGTTCCCTGGGCAGTTTTTGCAGGTGAGCAGTGCTTTTTAATTCTTCACACAAGTACAGCTTGAGCTGCTGCTGCACCTCCTTCCCTTCACCATCCTCACTCTGCTGCCCCACCAGCAGTCCCATCTTTATACCCTCTGAAACACAACTTTATTATTATTATTATTATTATTTTAATTAATTTTTTTTTCCATGAAACCTCCTCTGTGAGCACATGCAAGGAACAACCTGGACCTCAGGAGCAGCAGAATGTTAAACACCCACTTTAAGAAAACTTCTTACCACTGCAACAATCATAAACCCAAACCCTCCCAAGGCACTGAACTGGGGCAGCTGGAAGAGTCTGCAATCCCATTTATTCCTCAGCTCCACCAGAGCAAGCAGTAACAGGGTCCCAAAAGGAAGGCTCACCCTTCTGCTGATCACCCAGCAAAAGACACTTGTCACCTGTAAAGCCTCTCATGAGGGAGGTCAAGTAGGGAGGTCACTTGCCAAGGGTAGGACAAGTATTTCCAAAGCCAACTGGAAGATAAGAAATGCCAAATTTAAAATAGTTGTCTCTTCACACTCCCAAAAGAAACAAGGTGGTCAGTGAGCCAACATTTTACATGATTGATGCTATAAACTTGCAGCTTAGGAAAAGGCTCGTGCTGAGGAGGCCAAATTCTCTCCTGGAGAAGAGCCCAATAAATGGAAGTTAAGCCTAAGTAAACCATTCTCTTTAACAGGAGAGTGATACATTCTGTGGTCAACTGTGCTGGCATTTCATACATCTAAGCTGAACTCAAGTGTTGAGAGAGACTCTCCACAGGGCTCCATGGTCCCAGCCAGCAGAGCCACGCTCTGGTCAAAGCCTTGCCCTCCAGCAGGTGCTTTCCTCCTGCTCCCTGGGACCAGATGCACCAGAGCCCAAAGCTGCAGCAGCTCAAACCTCTTTGCAGTTTGTCTTTCATGCACTTTTTAGAATCCTTTTCTCCATCTCTGCCACTGCACCTCCTCAGAATTCCCCCGTGGGTTTGTTCAGTTCCCAAACCAGAAGAATCACAGAAACCACACACAAGCCAAGACCTCGCATGAGTTACGTGCTCTGCAGTTGACAATAGGACAGAAAGACACCTGGTTCAGAGGCTGATGTTGCCCAAGATCTCCTTAAACTTCTTTGGTTTTGGACCAACTCCAAGAAGTCTCGTGGCTCTCAGAGGTGGCAGGAGTTGTGCAGCATCCGCCCACTGAGCTCTTTAAAAACAACACAAGCGAGCCAAAAAGTGTCCTTTGTCTTCCCAAATAATTCAGGAGGAATTTTGAAAACCCTGCACAGCACAGAGACCTCGGAGAGGTGATGCAATTCTTTGAGGAAACACTGTTATCTTGTGCCACGCTTCACACGAGACAGCTCACCAGAGACACTGCCAAACTCTGGAGCTCACGGGGTCTTTAGAGATCCAGTTCAGAGCAGGACAAGCCTCTAAACCCAGTCACAGGCCAAGAACATTCTTCTCCTCCTGGCTGGTAGGGGATATACAAAAACCCAACTGATAAACAAGTAACCATGGACTTAATTTACATCAAGCAGCAGATGAAGTGCAGAGTGTGCAGGCACACACTTAATCCTGGCTGTCAGGGCACTCTTACTCATCCCTTTTACCAAGGAATTGTTACCTCAGATGCTCCACTGGGTAAAAAGCACATCCACAGGTCCTGACTGGCAAGGATTTCACACATGAACTCTGTTCATTCATCTGCCAGCCCTCAGCAGACTTAGGAGTTAATGACATTCCTTCAGGCAACAAGTAAAAAGGCACAAGAATGCACAGATTCCTCCACCCTGCCTTGCTGGCTCCCTCAGCCCTCATGGTAACACAGGGGAGAACCATCCTTCCACATTCTTGAGCCCTGCCATCCAAAAAACATGCATCCATGGCTCTGGATTCAGGGCTGGGATCCTGGTAAAACAACAAGGGAATCACTGACCGGGTCAGCGAAGATCAGAGATGGTTTTCAATCTACTGCTCAGACAGGCTGTGGACTCCCCATCCCTGGAAGTGTCCAAGGCCAGGTTGGACAGGGCTTGGAGCAACCTGGGCTGGTGGAAGGTGTCCCTGCCCACGGCAGGGGGTGGAATGAGATGAGCTTTAAAGTCCCTCCCAATTAAACCATTCCAAGATTCCATTCCTGCTCAATTCCACCATTCCCTCCTAAATGGAACATGTTTGCTCCAGGTGAGCAAGCACAACGTGCAGCAGCTCTGGGAGGTCCTGTGGTGGCTCTGCTGGAGGGTTCACATTTCCCAGGGCAAGGAGCAGCTCCTGGAGGTTGGGATCCCTGCCTGGTGTCTGCCTGCTTCCACCCCACCATGGCCCCTTTATCTTCCACTCTGAGTGCAAACCTGGACCTGGTGCCACTGAGATCGTGGTAACTGCAGCTGCTTGAGCTTCATTCAAAGAAACAACCACCAGCCTCTCTAGAGCAGCAGTTTCACTGCAATTCAACCCGTTAACAAATGGATCCCCTGCCTGGCTGGACAACCAAGGGATCACAGGGAACAGCTTGGATCACCTGCTCCATTTTGCCAGGGATCTCTTGGAGCCAAGCTTTCCTTCGCACTCTTACAGTTCCCTGTGGGGGTAAATTCCCCATTATTTGCACACCACAGGCAAGAGGACAGGAAATAATCCCTGTGACACACAGAGGTGACAGCAAAGGGTTACTGAGAAGAGACTCAGTTGTCATTCCTTCCTCCCTGCCTGCAAGTGAATTAATCTGGGAGCTGCCTCTACAGGTCCCAGCTGTGCTTGTGCAGGGTTTCCACACAACAGCACTGGGTACCACGTCAATCAGGGGGTGGACACGCTCACCGTTAATTAGTCACATGCAGGGTATTTTTAGAATAACTGGACAACATCAGCAAAAACAAATGTTTGTTCTTTTAGCAGCATCTCACTGCTTCCTCATTCCTCCTCCTTAATGAAGGGCCTGTGTCTTAGCTCACATCTGGCTGTAAATTCTTTGGCACCAACTCCTGCCCAGTCAATCCCTGAACCCCCTCAGCACCACAGTCACACAGCAGGACAGCCCTTCTTGGGCCAGCTCTCTCAGCATAACCCAGGTCCACCTTCCACAACACCGGGCTCATCTTGGCACCACCTGCACTTTGAGGTGTGACTTGATCCTGCATGGAACCTAAAGAGCAAATAGCACCCAACTGTACTCTAAATATCAAAGAGCACACAACTGTACTCTAAAGAGCAAACAGCTTGAGATTAAACTGAGAAAATAGCCACAGTTTGAGATTTTTGCAATCAAAGGACAAGAGAAATGGATTAATCCAGCCTTAGTTCATGTGATACAGTTCCTCCAGCTCAGAATTCTGAGTTAGGTGTTGGTGTGTGTAACAGGATTTTTGACCTGTGGAGTTTGTTGCATGTCAGGCAGTGGTTCTGGGGAGAGCTGGCAAACTGTGCTTTCCTGCAGAGCTGGAGCACTGCACCCACAGCAGCGTGACAGTTTCAGTTTTACTTGGCAAGGTGCTGGCCCAACCCAAACTGCCATTCTCAGGGGAGCCTGCATCACTCCTGGAACATGGAATCATGGAATCACAGACCGGTTTGGGTTGGAAGGACCTTAAAGCCCATCCAGTCCCACCCCCTGCCTTGGGCAGGGACACCTCCCACTTGACCCACCTCCAAGCCCTGTCCAACCTGGCCTTGGACACTTCCAGGGATGGGGCAGCCACAGCTTCTTTGGCCAACCTGTGCCAGGGCCTCCCCACCCTCACAGGGAAGAATTTCTTTCTAACATTTAATCTAAACCTGCCCTCTGACAGTTCAAAACCATTCCCTCTTGTCCTCTCACTCTCTGCCTGCATAGAAAGTCCCTCTCCCTCCTATTTACAAGCCCCCTTAGGCCCTGCAAGGGGCTCTCAGTTCTTCCTGGAGCCTCCTCTGCTCCAGGTGAGCCCCCCAGCTCTCCCAGCCTGGCTCCAGAGCAGAGGGGCTCCAGCCCTGGGAGCAGCTCCGTGGCCTCCTCTGAAGTTGCTCCAGCAGGTCCAAGTCTTCAGCACAGCTCTGGCAGCCTGAGGTCCAGAGCCACAGCACGAGAGGCCTCTGCTGCTGCCTCAGGCGTGTGAGAGCCCTGGGAGCCATCAAAGCACGCACAGAGATGAGGGTGTTGGACCCAGCCGGTGCCAGTGAGGGTTTTGTTCTGGTACTGGGCACGTTGAGGCTGTGCCCATCAGTTCTGGGTGGCTGAGTCCTAATTTTCTTCCCCTTCCCGGGGCAGCTCTGCTGCAGGTCCTGTCAGAGTGCCACGTGCAGGGGGTTGTGTCTCCAGCTGCCTGCAGGCACCTGGAGGAGAACAGGTTTGCCTTCAGGAGCTCACTCAGCAGCTTTGCAGGAGTCTGCTGAGGAGAACCTTGCAGGCAGCTGGTTCATCACTCCAGGAGAGCAGCCTGGGTTATGTGGTCACTCTTGAAGGGGCTTCACTAGGATTGAGAGCCAGTTGTGACCAGGGTTGGGTCCAGTGCAGAGCCTGGCACGTGTCCCACCAGCTGCTCCCACACAGGGCACTGGAGGGACTCGAGGAGTCACTAAATCCACCCAGGCACAGGGTCAGCACGGGGCTCCTGCACCAGTGGCTTCCAGCCTGTGTTTGTTGTTTTTGTGTCACTCCTTTGATCCCAGAAAGGAGGTTGTTTAATATTTTCATGGCTTACTTCCACCAGGGAAATTACATTTCAGGCTTAAGGGTCTAAATGTCTTCTGCTTCAGAGTCCTTTATCACTTTCAATAGTGTGTGATCATTTCTAGACCTATTTCAGAGAAAACCAGTGAGTCCTGAATCCTTTCTTATCACTTCATACTTTGCCTGAAGGCCTCTATAGGCATCACCTCTCCCTGCATTCAGCACTTCAGCAGAGTTTTGGAAAACATTCTCTAGATAAGCAGAAGGTAGAAAATCCAGGCTAAATAACACTCAGCTCTTTTGGAAATTCAGCTTGGCCTCTGAGAAATGAACTGTCTGTGGAAGGTGGAACCAGATGATCTTTGAGGACCCTTCCAACTCAAACCATTCCAGGAGTCTGTGCAAGTTCTGAAGACAAAGGATGTGGAATAACTGACCTCTCATGGGAGGTTGAACAACCAGGACTGTACTCCCCAACAGCTAAAACACCACAGCACTCCTCCAAATCCCACTGCACACCAAGGGAATTTTTACAGCAGATCTGGTGCATTTCTGCACCAGAAAAATCCAAGCAAACAGGAATCCTGCAGCTGTCAAAGCAGGGTTTCTGCTGGATACCTTGTGCCAAGGCTTGGATTTCCACCCAAGTCCATAATCCCTCGAGAGAGGCTACAAAGTCGTGATTTTAGTAAGGGGACAGCACAGGACTTGAATTAAGTGCCTGCTAAAGTTCCATTAGCTCAGAAGAATAACACAGCACATCCATCAGATTCCACAAAACCTTCAATACTGCTTCAACTCCCAAGGAAATGGAGTTTGCAAAAGCTCCCTGCAGTTCAAGTCATGCTCTGGGTTTGTTTGGGGTTTTTTTTCCATACAATAGAGATACTTGAACTAATAACTGAGCAGCCAGGGCACCAAAATGCATGACCCAGGCAGATCTTTCCAGTGAATTAAAGAAATAAATTAAAAAAATCGATCCCCTGGAGCATTGGGACAACTGGCACAGTGAAACAGCCAGTGTCTCTCAACCTTACATTTTACCCAGTATTTTGTAATAAAAGGTTATGTAATTCCAAGTCATTTATACTAAAGGAATGTGGGAGCTACTGCAGAGCACTCCAGAGGATCAGGCAGAAAGCTTCATCTGCGCTTTTGGCAACTTGCAGATACTTTCCTGTCTCTGAAATTTATGGTTAATAATGTCAATGCCATGGCTCTGGCAGGCAGTATTTCCAAACTTTTGGTTCAAGCTGACTATTCTTAATCCAGAAAATTAGGACAATCATTTTAGCTAGTTTGGTTTTTTTTATATTTTCTCTTCTTTTCTTTCTCTTTCTTTTTTTTTTTTTTTTTTGAATGAAGCTTTCCAAAGCTCAGCACAATTTCACATCGCTCTGTTCCCCGTCGGAAAAAAAAAAGAGGCGCACTTGGAGTGCCAAGGAGATGACACCGCCACAATTAGTGATGGAAAAGCGAGGCAGGAAGTTATCTCCAGCAGTTTACAGTCAAAATAGGCAGTTGGTTAACAGGAAACAAAGAAAGTGTGACTCAGCTGAGGAAATAAAGAAATTACATGAGGCACTGGAGCTGTTTTGTATCCCAACAGCCGAATTGAGCCCCTCTGGGGCAGTGACCCCTCTCAGAGCTGGTTTTTACCCCGATGCTGCTCTGGAAGGTACCTGGGGAACAGGAGCAGAGCTCCAGGTGCTTCCTCCACGTTCTCAGCCGTGGAGTTAATTCATGTCTGCAAGAATGACCCTGCAACCCCTGCTGTGGTGAGAGCTCGACCCTCACAGCTCACAGCTCACAGAGGGGACCAGGGCACTGCCCTCCTCCCAGCCACTGCTTTGGGACAGGACACAGCCAAGCCCCCCCATCAGCAGAACTGATGCTGGTGTGATTTACAGAGCACAGCGGGATTCACGCCCTGGACCTACCAAAGAAGTCACCACAACACAAACAAAGCGAGCAGTCGGGAGTCTCGCGGGTCCCCTGGGGACACGGTGACTTCTGCCGAGCCAAAACCCAAGGAAAACCTCCTCGGTATCAGTACAGGCTGTCCCAGCTCATGCCTGCAGAGAGATCTCTTTCTGAGCAAGAACAAAGCAGAGCTGACTTACTTGTCCAGGATGAAATACAAATCAAAGCCCCCGTAGCAGGCAGGACCCCCGTTCTCTCTCTTCCCGCCGTGTCCATCACAGGTGAGCGCAAAAATTGCCAGGAAGAGACACTTGAAGCCAAATCTCAAGATGCTTTGCTTTGCAATGGCCATTATATCCAGAGAGGAGGAGAAAAAGAAATCTCTTCTTCCGAGGCTCCCTTTATTTCCCAGGTTTCTCCACAAAAGCCATTCAACGACCCTTAAATGTATATCTGTAGGTTGTATTCCTTAAGGCTCCGCTTGCAACAGTTGTCCTCAGGAACTGCAAGGCTTTCCCCCTTGTTTCCCTTGCACTTCTGTTTCTTGGTTTCAGATTTCAAGATGCACAATACTGTATTTCACTTTTTTTTTTTTTTTTTTTTTTTCTTTTAAAGGGACTTGACCCTCAGTCTCCCTTGCAGCTCTCGGAAAGCAGCACCATTGTTTGGCAAGAGCAGGAGCAGCCTCCTCACAAATCCTGCTTTGTCACAGACTTCAGAAAATCCAGGGAGGGTTTGAGGCTTTCTTCCCCCCCCCCTCCCTCCTTAATTATCATTGTTATTATTACAGATGGTAAGTTCTACTTCTCAGCAAATAAAGCTCAGAGAATGCCACCTCGTGGTCAAAGCTCGGGCTGAGTGAGTCTGGTTTCCACCACAGCAGCTTCAGGTACGGACACAGACGTGGCTTGCTCACAGCAGGCACAGCCCTGTGCACGGAACCCCAGACTGGGTTGGGTTGGGAGAGACCTTAAAGGTCATCTTGTTCCACCCCCCTGCCATGGACACCTTCCCAGGTTGCTCCAAGCCCCATCCATCCTGGCCCTGGACACTTCCAGGGATCCAGGGGCAGCCACAGCTTCCCCTTTGTCCTACCATGCCCTTAGAGACATCTCTGTTTCCCCACAAAGGAAACATCTGAGTTTAGAAACCTTTAAAAACCTGGAGTAGCTTCACAGAAGTTAAAGCAACAAGCCATGCCAGGCTTCACCCCTTGTATTTTCTCAGTCCTGAGAAACACTCAGTAATGTCTGTGCTCATCATGGAATCATGGAATCATGGAATATCCTGAGTTACAAGGGACCCACGAGGATCACTGAGTCCAACTCCTGACCCTGCACAGACACCCCAACAACCCCACCCTGTCCCTGAGGGCATTGTCTGAACAACCCCTGAGCTCTGGCAGCCTTGGGGCTGTGACCAAACCTTGGGGAGCCTTTTCAGTGCCAACCACCCTCTGGGGGAAGAACCTTTCCCTGAGGTCCAACCTGAGCCTGCCCTGACACTGCTTGAGTGGTGGGGAGGTTTGGATGAAAAAGCCTCACAAGGACCAATTAATTCGATGCACTGAAGTTTTGCAGATGAATTTTCACCCTTGGACATCCTCACTTGTCAAGCCTTAAATGATGCTGTCACAGAAAGGCCCAGACTGGGATGTCTGATCTGCAGATTGTTTTCATCCTTCCTTGGTTGTTCTGGGTGCCCTGGTATGGGAGGTTCCTCCATCACTGTCCATCACAGTGATCTCTAGAAGCCCACTGATGTAAACCAAAACAACAGTTCCCCCCACCAGGAGCAGACCCCTGGCACTGGAGACTCCTATACAGTCGTGTCCCATCCCTGCCCATCCCAGGTACCACCTGGGCTATCCCAGTTACCCCCTGTCCCATTTCTCTCCCCCTCTACCAAATCCCTACCTCATCCCTGGTACCATCTCTCATATCCCAAACACCCTTTGCCCCCTCCCTGGTACCCCCTGCTCCATCTCTGCCTCATAACTGTGCCATCCCAGGTGCCCTCTGCCCCATTCAAGATGCCCCCTGCCCGGGTTCCATCCCTGCCCCATCCCTGCCCTGTTCCTGCCTTATTCCTGCCCCATCCCAGCTTCTTCCTGCCCCATCCCTTCCCATCCCTCTCTCCCACAGATGAGCCCCAGGATGGCCCAGGTGAGTCCCTGGGATGGCACCCCCCACCCTGGCACTGCTGGGCCCTGTGCCTCAGTTTCTCCACGTGCCCTTTGCTCCTGCAGATCCTGCTCAGCTGCCTTGGGAAAAAGGAAGGGAGCTACCAGGGGGCTCAGGGCTTTCCTTCCTGGGTGGAATGGCAGTTGTTCACTTTTGGAGGGCTGGGCTGAATCTGCCTCACTTTAATGAGACACAAGAGTTTTGCTGAGGATGAGTTACGAGGAAGACCCAAACTCCTCGCTCTAAGCAATTGTAAATCCCAAATTAAGAGGCTCCAATTGAGAAAGCGTGGAAAAAAAAAAAAAAAAAAAAAAGGAAAAATAACTGCCCTTTACTAAAAGATACATGTGTATTGGCAGAACAACGAAAGGACACAAATAAAACAACCAAACAACAATCCTATACCCCAAAATAATCCCTTTCAAAACAACAAAAAAAAAAGGTAAAGAGTTGAGTTTTCGCCCTTTGGCGCAATTCTAACCACAGTCAGCAGGAGGCACTGTTGGATCACGGGTGGTGCCACTGGGGGTGCCCCCGGGGGTGATGGAGGAGACGGGAGAGGGGAAAAAAAGAGAATAAAAAAGGTTATTCCCAACGGGAACTCACTGTCTGCAGCTGGACCGTGGGGCTTCCCCTCTCCTGTGATGTGCAAAAGAATCCCCGGCAAGAAAAAACCACGGGAACAGAGGAGGGAAAGGAGGTGACCTCCTTCCCGAATAGTCCATGGACCATGAAAATCCAAGCAGATCCCGGGCTGGGGCAGAAAACGGGGAGCAGCCAAACCGGAGCCAGGAGAAAACAAAACCTGCCAAGCAGCCAGGCTGAGGAAAAAGCAACCTCGGAGCTCCTGCCACCCAGACCTTGTCCCAGCTCAGGCAACGACGAAGACTCCCAGGGCCATCGATCTGGAATGTGGTCAATACTTTTCTGTTGATCAATCACCCAAGGCAGAACCAACGCACCCATTCAACCTCCCTCTTTCACAGCGGGCAGGGGGGAAGGGAAAATCCCTGCTTAGTTTGGCAGAACAAGCAAAACCACGACACCCTCGGGCATCCCAAATTCTGTAGGGAGGGAGACGCCTCCCAGAGCAAAGGTGCCCGCACAGAAAGCTCTTGCTCTTTGTGTAGTGCCGGGAGTGGCTCTCACTCACCTACGAGTAACACACAGATAATATAGAAATGCCAAAAATTATGTGTTGCCATCTTTCTGCCTGTCCAAAACTTCCTTCCAAAAATTCCTGCCAGAGGTTCTCACCAGGGCTTTCCACGGGACTCCTCCCGCCAGAAGATCCTGCCGTTGTTTAAGGTTATCAAATCTCTTTGGACACCTGAACTGGCTTTGAACAGCATAAAACTCGAGGACAAATGTTGGAAAAGCAGGGAAGAGGAAAGGGAGAGAGAACTGGTTGCCCCAAGTCTCTCCTCACCTCCCCTCACCTTCTCTCCTGCCTGCCAAGGGAAACTCTGCCAGCCTGGAGAGAGCTGAGACCACCGTGCCACCTGTGTGAGTTATACTTTATCCTTCCAGCCTCACTGTACTCTGCAATATTTCAGCAGATTGTAACAGGAGGCAAGTGCACTTGAGTCAGGCTTTCCAGCTGTTCTTCATCGCCTAAAGAGTTAAATTCATCTTCAAAAAATTCTTAGTGAAAGCAAACCAATGTGAGGGAAGACCAGGACAAGCAGCAGGGGAAGGGGCAAGGGGAAAAAGCAAACTGTGGCAACTGATAGCTCCAGACTTCTGACTGGAGTGAAAATACCTGCATGACAGACTAGCCAGACACCTTGGTGCATTGCTGATTGAGACTTTGGGAGTGCTCTCCCTCCCAGCCTGGCCGTGCTCAGCAATTGGAGTGGCTCCATCACCTCCAGGGTGGATAACAGGGACCCAGGCAAATGGTGCCTCCTCGGTCCTGCTGCAAAATCTTCATCCCAGATGAGCAAAGTGCAGATCCTGTGGAGCCAAAGCTTCTCTAGGGCTAGACAGGAGCAGAAACAGGTGCTTTATAGGCAAATATCTTGGCCTTCCACATCTAAACTCCAGGGGAGCTGGGAGTGCAGGATGAGTCTTTCAATTGACCTCTGAGTCTGAGAGGAGAGCAGTGACACAGCTCATCAGGGCACAGGGAGAGGATCTGTGCCAGGGTATCAGCTTCCTGCAATCCATGGAAATACAGCACAGAGCCAGAAAAAGGAACAAGAGCCCTTTGCACAGGTAGCTGGCCCTGCTGCCCAAACTGAGGGCTGGCCCCTGCCCCAGCCCTGGCTGGGCAGGATGTGAGGGCAGGTGCTCCCTTTTGGGCAGCTGTGGAAAAGATGGGGCATCACCTGCTGGTTTGCATGTCCAGGTGATTTGGGTGATTTTGAATCCTCCCAGATGAGACTGCTGGAGACACCACAGTGCCAGAGCTGTAGCTCCTGTAGCCAGCAAAGATACAGGGTTTGGGGATGATGAAGTTTTATACAACTGTTCTGAACCATTTCTGTTTGTAGTTATGGAGCTGGAGTTAGAAAATCTTGGGATCAGGCATGGAGAGTTTTGTGTATGGATTTGTGCTGCCCTAAGGAAGGGGATGGGACTGGTCTATGGATTCTTTGTTTGGTATTTTAGAAGAAAGTGAGCTGAATGCAGGATGTAAAACTAGGAAGGGTAGAAGAAAAGCTTGCTCTCTTGGGACTGATGTGCTGGCTTGGAGACTTTTTGGAAAAGTACTTAGGGCCAGCTTCAGATCTGAGATACAGTTAGGGCTCCTGTCATGGCCAGATTTGTCTTACTGTCAGTGCTCTATGATCTGTGTCTGCTTCAAGATTAAAAGCAGTGATAATCTCTTCCATTTGTTTCTCACTGTCCCTGAGATGAACAAACACTTAGAGTGGGGAAAAACCCAAAACAAAGACAAAGCTGTACCTCAGGAAAATAACTTTGTCATGGAGTAAGCGGAGGGAAAGGAGGGGGAATGGAGGGGAGATCAGAATCTGTGTAGCTGTGGATTGAGGCTGACAGAAGGCCCAGGAAAGCTTGGGGAAAGCCAAGGAATGAGGCAGCAGGTCGAGCTGTGAGCCCTCTGACATGGAGGGAGCTGCTGTCAGGGAGGAACACTGAGCTTTGTGCTGCAGCTCTGACTTTGTGGAGGATTAATCCTCTTCGTATGCAGGTCTTAAGAATGTGTATTTTTGTCTATGACCTGGTAAGAGCAGCATCAACACACTGAGGAATTCAGCTCCATAACAGGAAGCTCATGTGGGACACAGGAAGGGTGATGGAATTTCGCTCCCTCCCTTGCTAAAAAAGTGTTCAACCCAAAAAATATTATGCAGATTCCAGCTTTTGTGTGAGAGACCTAGCAGTGCTTGGGAAGATGGGCTGTGTTCTAGTCTTTGTGTAAGAGAAAATAGTAAGGTGTTTTAATTGCACTCAGCAGTGCAATGGGTAATTAAGCTCCAATTGATGCACTTGTCGAGTGCATATGTAAATGAGGGGGGAAGTGGTATCAGCAGGTTTGGTTTTATCAACTGCTCCCTTATATGTGTCTGAAACTCCCAGCTCAGAGGAAGCTGTTTCTGTCAGCCTGTGGGAGCAGTGGTGCTGCTGAGGGGTGAGCACAGCCTTGGGTGGGTTTTGGGGGTGGTTCCCTTTGGCTCCCAAATGTCTGACCTGCGTGGTGGGTAATGGCTTTTGGCAACATCTGAAAACCCTGTTCCCTGGATTTCCTGGCACTTCAGGAATCTGTTGCAGCTCCGTGTGGATGATCCAGATGTGGCAAGTTCCCTACACCACCCAATTACCACAATTGCATCATCTCTGCACAGGACTGGCTCCCTGCTGGCGGTGGAGACAGCTCCCCCAGGCCCCTGGCTGTGTCCCCGAGGGGTGTCCCTCAGCACAGCTGTGGGAAGGTTGCAGAGCTGCTCTGCCCTGGAGATGCAGGACAACAGACTCCTCTGGACGTTCCCATCCCAGCTCACAGCTCCATCTACAACCTCTCAGCTCGAGGTTGACGCTCAGTGGCCAACAGGGGTTTTTCTTCCCGGCACTGCTCTAACTTTTCCAGGGATCAAGAGCTCCCTTGGCTCTTGCTTTTAGCCGACTTTGCCCTGCTGTGATTTTATCTGCCTCTGCTGCAGCGTGTAAAGGCTGCAATGCATAATTCCCTCGGTGATTGGAGTTTGTTCCACTAGCTCTCCTGACAGGGGCTGCTCACTCTGTGTGTCTGTGGGGCCTTTTTCTGCAGGGGAGTGTTAGACTCAGTGTATGGATGGAAATACATTGCTTGTAGTGTATTAAACAAAATAGAAGAAAATGTGGCACAGGGAACAATGCCACCAAAACCTAAGGGGGTGTCCTGGTTCCAGCAGAGGCAAAAGCCCCCCATGGTGACTGGCCTGCAGGGTCCCTGCCATGGGCTACCTCAGGCTATTTCAAGCACCTAAAAGGGTGGGTTTTTGGCAAGGCTGCCCTGGAGATGGAGGAAATGAAACAGCTCTGCCCTGCCTGGTCTCTTGGGGGACCCTTCTGCTGTTCAGGGTCGAAGAACAGCTGGTGCTGATTGGTACCACAACGGTGCACTGTTGGCAGTCAAGCCCCTGATCACATCCCCCAGATGATCCATGGACTGGAGAGCCCAGGAGGGATCAGCAAGACCTGCTCACCCTCCAACAGTCCCACAGTCTAATGGAGAACAGGGACTAACAGCAGGTTACTGTGACACGAATGAAGTCACACTGAGTGCCCTGTACTGGGCATGCTGAACTTCCCCAGCAGCTGCAGCCAGAGCAGCCCTGTGCTGTGCCACAGCTGATGGGGCTGATGCATTTTCCTCAGTCCCTCTGGTGGCAGAGTGCAGGCCACACTTGGCTTTCACTTGGAGGGCTGTCAGTCCACCTGGATGTGACTGCCCCGGGGCTGGAAACAGCTCTGCCCTCTACCATGGCCTGAGCCAGACCCCAGTGGAACAAAGTGAAGCTCTGCAGCACCCCCAGTGCACTGGTGAGATCGTGGTGTGGGGCAGCACAGCAGAAGCTGGGCTGGGGACACTCTGAGGGTTCAGCTGCTGCTCAGTCGTGGTCACTCCAAACCAGGGACTTCTCAGGGTTTCGTGCTCTGCCACTGAGGAGCTGCCCAAGGAGCTGGCAGGGAGCAGAGCTGGCACAGCTGACCTGAGCTGGACACAGGGATGTTCCACACCACAGGATGTCGTGCCCAGTATGTAAACTGGGGTTGTTGGCTGGGAGCTGCTGATCCCCACTGGGGGACAGGCTGGGAATCAATCAGCTGCTGGTGAGTGTTTGTACTGGGCATCACTTGTTTCTCTTGGGTCTCCTGTCTCTCTGTCCCTCTCTCCCTCCTTTTCATTAATATTGTCATTGCTGTTTTTATCATTAGCATTATTATCGGTGTTATATTTTATTTTCTTTCAGTTATGAAATTCTTATCTCAACCCACGAGTTTTATAGTGTTTTTCCCCAATTTTTCTCCTCACAGGAGAGTGGGAGTGATGGAGGGGCTGTGTGTGCTCAGCTGGGAGCAGGGGTGGGTGATGGAGGGGGATATTTTAAGCCTAAAGCTTCCCAGGAGCAGGGGGTGCACCCAACAGTCCCCTTGGGCTGGTGCTGTGGGAAATAGGGCTGTGTAATAAGGCTGTGAATGTCTCTGCTCAGCATTTCATGCATGTTGCTCTTGTTTGCCTTCAACCACTTCCAAGCACTTTGCCGTGTTCCAGCATCCTTGCAGCACCTCTGCAAGTGTGGGATTTTCTTTCTGCTTCATTCCCTTACAGCCAGCCAAAATTCAGCCCAGCCTACCCCAAGGGCATCTGGAATTACTGGTGTCTTTCTCTCCAGTTGAACCAGATCAGCCTGGTTCCCACTGATCCTGAGTTTGGAGCAAAAGGCTGAGGAAATCATTAGGGGCTTGAGATTTTCTGAACATGGTGTGGCTGAGCCTGACCTCCCTGCTTAAATTAAAGAACACAATTAAAAGTGTTTTCTGAGAACCTGAACTTAAAACTCTGCGTGATCTAATGACCAAAGCACAGCCTGGGTGTCTGTTCTCAGTCCCCTGTGACTCACAGGAATGCAAACCCAGCATTCTCCTTAGGAGGCTGATTGATTTGCTCAGGTATTTGGCCAGTGGTAATTAAAGGGACAAGCACTGGTGCCCAGCAGGAGGGAGCAGAGCTGCACAGAAGGCAAGATTTGGGTTTGCTGCCTCCATTTCACATAATCCTACAGGATTTAAAGATAAATCCTACTGTGTTGAACTGCAGTGTCTGACTTGCCCCTATCAAAGTGCTGTGAACATGAAGAATGTGACCATTTATCCATGAGGCAAAGCCTCCATCACTGATCCTGGTCCTCCTTGGAGGCTTTCCTTGGAAGAGGTTTAATTCCACTGACGTGTGCTCCAGACTGGAGTGATAACTGGTAAACTTTCCCTCTCCAGCCAGTGATTTGTTGTCCAACAATCCTCCTAATTGTGTTTACAGCTCTCCTTTGACTGTGTTGTTTGCTGCCTTTAGTTCCACACTTTGGATTCTACAGGACAAAAGGCAGGAGGTGCAGCTGTGGCTTTCTGAAATCCCAAACCATTGCCCATCAGGAGATGGGAGATGGCTCTGTGGACATCTGCCATGCACTGCTCTCTGCCACTGAGTGTCACCTGCTGCACTACAGCAATTTTCTGCACTGCTGAGGCTGTTCTGGCTGATTTTGTTGTTCAGGATTGCCTCCCCAGTCCTGTGGAGTGGATCTGTCCATAGTGGGGTGAGCTGGCAGGCCCCAGCTCTGGGCTGGGCTAACAAGGCAGAAACAGCTCCACTTGATAACAGGCAATAAGACCTGAAGCATCATGTTTATCTGAAGCCTTGTCTTGACTCTTTCTTCAGATGGATTCTGTTCCAGTTTTGCAGTAAACACCACAGGTGTAGTTTTGATGCTGCTGTGAAGTTGCTTTGGTTCAGGGGATGGCTCAAGGTCCCTTTTCCTTCACTCAGTGTTTGGCATTAAATGAACATACAACTACTAAGAGGTTTCTTTCCAGTCCCTCCTGGAAAGGGAGTTTGAGCAATGCCAAGGAGAAGGCAAAGTAGGGCATGACAAGAGCTGAGAGATGTTGTTATGGCACTGTACAGTGAATAAAAAGAAATTAAAGTCCCTCCTAAACTTGATTCTCTCCATTTTTGCCTCAGATTGCACAAAATGAGAACTTATGGTCTGTGAGGGAATTAAAACAACTTGAGTCACACCAAGAAAGGGGAAGATTGGCAGCAACAAACTCCTGCCTGTGTCTCTCCTCTACTGGGACTGCTGTGTGCTCATCCAGGTAATTCAGATGCTTTTCCCCAAGAGGTGCCTCAGGGAACTCTGCATCCTTTCAAGCCCCTACAGAATGAAGCCTGTGGGGCCAGTGAGAAGGGTGCCAAAAGCTGAGGGACTTCCTATGACTGGTGTTTGTGCTAGATAGATTGGTATTCACCTGGATAAGCCAGAGCATCCTGCCCTTTTTGGTAGAAGAGGAAATAATCTGGATTTTAACATCCTGAGCAGCAGGGACCCCGCCTTGCTGTACTTTAGGAACAGAACAGCTCTGTAACTCCCAGAAAGGGAAAGCTCCAGGAAAGGAGACTCCTCTTGGCCTATAAAGGCAAATTCATTGCTTTGTCCTTATTTCTTTCTGCCTTTTGATTTTTGATGTGAGGCATCTTTCCCTGCACAAGGAAAGGAAGGTGGTAGCTCTGCAAGCCTTGTTTGTAACGTACACACCCCAGGGCTTGCCCAGCACTCTGGGTGTGCCCTGTGTTGAGAACCCTGAAAAGAGCATTTGAAGGGCTCAAAAGGTGCGAAAGAGAGACAATCAAAATGTATTTCTGGAGGTGTTCATGAAAAACAAAGGGTGGAGAAAGGACAAACAAGTTAGAGTCAATCTGTGATTTAATTGAAAGGTCTGGTCACCAGCTGATCTGTTTTAGGATCTGATTCCTCAAGGAGGAATCTCTGGAAAGGGGAGATGCCAGGGAAGAAGGGCACTGAGGTTGGCTTTGGGCAGCAGCTCCAAAGCTGCAGCTGGAACATCCACACAAGGCTCAAGAACAGGATGATTTTCAGGCATAATTATTGTCGTGACAGTAGGTAAGGGCCAAGTACTGAAGGGCATCAAGCCTAATGCATGATCTGAGGCTGAGTGGTGGTCCTTGAAAAACAAGAAAATTAAAAAAAAAAAATTACCCTGAGATTCTGGCTTAGATGCTGTTGAGTGATCTGTGCATTTGTAGACAGCCCTTGGTACCTGGCAGATTGCACCTGCCTTTGGAGTCCCACTGAGCCCCCTCAGGTGCCAAAGCAATGCCCAGAGCAAAGCAAGCAGGGAGTAGAGGGAAATGCTGCCGTGCTGAGCCCCAGCTGTAAAGCAGCTTTCCATGACAGGGCTGGAGACAATCAGCTTGCAGGAAGGCTCAGAACACTTTGATGGAGCTTCAGGATTAGCTCCTCAGTTTTACACTCATTTCCCTTGGATATATTTAAAACAAATGTCCTTTTTCCCATCAATAGAAAATTCTATTGCAAGTGATCAAAACACAATTAAGGCACCCACAGCTGATTTCTACCAATCTCCACACCCACAGCTGCCCCTCCTGGTTTCTGTCCATCTCGAGTTGGAAGAGGAGCAATTTGTGCAGCAGTCACTGCCCAAGGGAAAACCCACCAGGTGAGTAACACTCAGAATTCACTCGTTGGTACTCACCATGAACTTCATAGGCCACGTAAGTTGTGAGTCCTCTGCACATGGAGAAGGTGTCTGGTCCATAAGACTCGAGGTCCCGGACATTCCTCTTGATGAGGGTGAATAGAATCTCCTTTGCAGGTGGTCTTGGACGGTTCTGTTTCTAAACACCAAATGACGGCACTCAGCAAGATCCGTGCTGTGATCGGCTCCATGCCAGGCATAACCCGAGTTTTAATTGTTATAAAAGTCATAAAAATAATCTAAGTGATCTACAACATCAGCAAAACATGAAAACCCTCCACTGGAAGCATCTGTAAAGGGTATTCTAATTGTTCAAAGGTTTCAAGGTAGAGATTGATGCAAAATGCCATTGAAATCAATAAAAGTGCCTAATCAGTGGTGTGATGAACACGGCTTTTGCAGTACCTGTTGGCTTGGAAGCTTTTGAAAATAGCCTAGGACATCAGTTTACTTTGCATTACCTACAACTTTTCAAGCAACTCCTCTTTTCAGTCTTACCCTGCTCTCTGCAGCCAGCTGGGGAAGTGCATCAAAGCTGGGCATCTCGGTCCTGTTCATGATGGAAATGTAGCAGGCTTTCTCTGGCAGCACCTTGGTTGCCATAAAGCCCTGTAAAACAAAGTTATTGACCACTCATCGAACTCATTCTGTCAATCATCAGTGTGGGAATCAAGTCCATATTAAAAAGGTAACACATCAGTTTTTACTCAGTGTACGAGCCAGTGGCCTCGTAGAGTCTCCAAAAGCACCTTCCCCACCACTCACCGTGTCGTAGTTCCAGAGGGTTTTCCATGACCCATGGTGGGTCCTTTGCTCAACACTTGCCACCAGCCAATATCTATTCATGGTCATAATTTGGTAGCCTCCAGCTGTGGATATTTTCTTGCTTACTTCCACCTTCTGAGCCTAGAAAACCAAATGAAAGTGCACTTGGACTGACTTTCGAGTGATTGAGTTGTCTCCCCAAAGCTTTAGGAAAATGAAAGAATGAAGGACATCTCCCAAAGCAGGGGATATGGAAACAGCAGCTGTGCCTGTGGGAATTGGTCACTGTACTCACATATTCACCAAGGGCTGGAGTCAGGACGAGTCCAAGAAGGACTGCAGTCAAAATCTGAAAGGAAAATCAAAAAAGTACAAAAGTGTAACTGCAGGTCTGGCTGATGAATCCAGTCATGAGAATCTCTGTGCCCTTTTCCTAATCTGCTGTTGAAGTGTCCTCCTTGGATCCTCTTTTGCTTCCATCCTGGCATTGCAACAGTGCCCTAAAGGAGTCACCGAGTGCTGCAAACTGGACAGGTTTCCCAGTCGCTGTTTCAAGAGCTGAACCTCAAGCTGCTTCTGAGACCTGTGCAGGCACACACAGGTATTTTACAAGAGTGAGGAGAAAGCTTTTCCATTTCTTGTGCTCTACCATTACAGGGGAGTGGTTGATCCATCAATGCAGTGCTCCAGCTTTGCAAAGGCATTGGTAAAAATGGCCATGGCTTAGGTTTTGTGTATTCTGCTTAATGGAGAGCCCAGCTGTGGGGAAAATCCTTGCCTCATCAGCTGGTTCAGCTAATGACAGCTGAGCTGCTCACTCTGGAGGAGCAAAATGTCCCCAGAGAAACCTCTGGGCAGGCAGCGGCACTTCGGAGAGAAAGGCAATGGGACTGAATCAAAGGTTTAGTTTATAAGGAAGAAAAGCTTGTGTACTCACAGGGAGCTTCATCCTGACTGCAGAGCTGATGCTCCCTCAGGTAGAGAGAGCGATGTGAACCTCCCACCTTATATATGTTTTCAGAATTAGGTGTGGAAGGGCTGAATGTGGCAATAAAATTATTTTGTCATTTGTTTCCCTGTTGCATGTCACTGAAAATTATTTCCTGCTGTAACTGCTTGATAAATACAGGGATTGTACTTCTACAAAATTTGACCTGCTGGAGTCTGATAATTATCAGATAAGAATCCATTTGTAGTCCAAAAATGAAAAACATTTTAAAATATTTTTCTGACATATACTAATTATTTCTAAAAATTCACATCAAATTTAAGACCAGAGATAGCCTAGAGTTTAAATAGAAAAAAAATTGAAATCTTCCATTAGGCAAAATAAATAAGAGCCTTATTAGTTTCCAAAAGGCACTGTATGTTCCTTGTAACCATAGCACCCACCTAAATATGCTCCCCAAATACAACACAGTCACTGAAAAGTGTTTTACAGGAAATAGGCATTTCAGGCTGGAATATTTCATATATATGTTCAAGTCTGTGCCGGTCTCTTAGTTATTTTAGGTGGCAACAGTATTTATTTTCAGCTTGCCTCAGATTATTTTCTGTGGTGATGTAAATATTGAGGGGGTGGTCACTCAGGGAGGGAGATTTGTGGATAAGTTGCTCAGTTGTGTTCTGTGAGCAGCCCCAGTCTGTGACAGGGAATCACTGTTAACGTTCCAAAATGGCTTTTCAACTGCAATCCAGCCACTTATTTAAAAAAAGGCTGGTTTTAATACATATACAGACAAATAACTTGTAAGCATTGCTGCATGTGCAGTATTAAACTAAATTCTGGCCTTGGTTTTACTGAGTAAAGTCTGCAAGTCCAAAGGGACATTTCTGGTCGGTGCCACTACACCAAAGGGAGGGGTCATTCCTGGTTCTTTGTGAGCAGCAGCATTTGTGTGGATTTCTCTGACAAAATGTGGGTTTCTGCATGGGCTCTGGGGTGGATTGTGCTCTCCCTCACCCACTGCTGGCCCTACTGGAGAGAGGAACTGGGCAGGACCTGTGGGAGCTGCGTGTTGTATATGCCTAAGGGTACCTAAAAAATGCAGACTTGTGTCAGCAGCCAGAGCCCAAACCTTCCTGAAAAAGCACTGACCAAAGTATGGAAAGTCATAGAAAACAACCTTCACCTGGAGGTGAGCAAGCAATTGGTAATCTGGCTAACCTGCCTTTGTTTTGGAACACAAAGGCTGTCAGGAGCAGACTCACCAGGAGCTGGGTGAGCCAGGTAAGAGGGGATTCCTCTGCACAGACCTTGGATGAGTTTTCCATGCCGGGTCAAGCTCTGGAGTGTGTTCCTCGAGATAATGAAGTGATTGTCTCTGGGTGGGATTTGATAAGACCCAGGTTCCCTGAGCATCAAAGGAACAAACCCAGAAAGCAGCATTTAGGAAAACCAAGAAGGAGCTCAGAGCCTCTACACACACCTTTGGTACCGGGGAAGGAGTTATTCATGGGCAGGGCAACTTCTTGAAAGACCTTTGAGAGCGACTCAGCCCTGCTGAGAGAATTCTCTTCAGTTCTTGGAGCCCTTTCTCAATCAAAGGCTTTTGTACCACTTTCCTCCCCCATCCTACCCTGTCTCCTTGAGGTGGTGCAGGGAACCATCTGTCAAGCCAAGCCCTCTAACACACTGTAACAATGATGCAGGTGCTCTAAAATCCACCTTGGTTGCAACGTAGACCTCGGAAAAAAAAAAAAAGGCAAACCAGTTTTTGATTGCAAACAATATTCAACAATATTCAACGAATGAAAGAGAACTGGATTGCCAAAGAGAAGCACTGGTTAAGAAAACAGGCTTTATGCAGAGCAAATAATCATGGACAAGGAAATACTGGTCCTTTCAGTTATGTTATTTAGGTAAATGTGTCATTGGGGCTCATGAGGGACTTTGGTGAAAGGTAAATTGCCTCCTCCAGTAATGCCACGTGTGTGATGTGTTCTCCTGCTCAAATTTTATGACCCCAGTGTCAGGGTGGTTTGAGGTTTCATTGTGGTGCTCCTTGAAGTTTTTTCAAGGTTCTGATTTTTGGAAACGATTAAAGGAGGTAAGGATGTGCCTTTGGGGATTCCCAGGAGTGTTTCACTCAATAAAGCAATAGCTCTAGTAGCCGTGTTTTGGGAAACTGTTGCTCTTGGAGACCAGCTTAAAGGGGAGAGAATTCCTGGCCTCAGAGGGAGGCTGGGAAGCTGTTAATGCTGTTGTGTCAGACCTTACAATCCTTCATCCCCACCTGGTTTTCATGACCTTGCCAAGAGCTCTTGCATGGCGAAGGTGGCAGTGACACTGATTGTATCAGGGACATCAGCAGCCTGACCAAGGCAGGGAACAAGGGATAATCACTTATCCCCTGACAGCCTTGGAACATGATTTGCTTGAATCGTAGCCCGAGTGGAACGGCACCATTGTAACCACCTTGGGCTGTGGCCAGGGTGGAAATCTACTGGTGGCTAAATCACAGTCATGACAATCACGTCTCAGCCCTATAAACTGCAGTCCTGAGGCAGGCCCTGGAGCTGTCCTGGACTGCAGTGGGGTCCACAAGCATCTCCCTCAGAGTGGGAGCCTCCTGGAGCCTCAAGTTTGCAATGTTCAGAGGACTGGGCTGACAATCCCCCACTCCTCGAGGCTCAACCCTCACCTGTGGAGAAATGCAAAGGCATTTGACCTGTTCCACTGAACCCCAGGGGAATTTTTAACAGGTGCTTTTGCACACACAGGTATTGATGTAGACAGCTCTGTGTGTGCATGTGCAGTGATCAGGGTATGAATGTTGCTATCTGGAATCTGTAATTCAGTCATTGTTGTAATTGTAATAAACCCTATCAAGTCACCTTGTAAATGATGAATTAGTCAATGATTAAATACTCTTAAACCCTTTGCACCCTCGCCCTCTGCACCCCTGGATTCTGTGTATGCCGTTCTAAAGAAGTTCTGATTTGATTTTCCTTTGCATGATTCATCTGTGCAGTGAGCAACAGATGGAACCTAGACAATGAACTCTGTTAACTTGCAATTCCACAAATTCATGTTAAAACCTGCTTTTGCCAGCACCTTCTATGGTGATTCTTTAAGCAACCAAAACCCCTCATTCGCAACCCTTGTCAGCAAGAGCTGGAGCCAGGAAAACTCCAAGGAGAGAAGCAATCACAATCTTAAATGAACATTTTGAAATTCACAGCATTTTAATATTGTGCTGTTTATCTTTCATCAAGTTACTTGCTGTCCTAAAATAGTTTTGACTTCCTGTTTAGCGTTGTGTAAAGGATCAGCACTTTACTGCAGTGGGGTCTGGCTGAAGAGCATTTAAATATGCAGGAGATTGTTATAATGATAAATTCTTTTGTGATAACTATTGTGAACAATTATTCTCTTGAAGAAAATCCCCTGAATATTGAATTGCTCCCAAATTTCATTTCCTTCACAGGAGGATTTTGACGAAAGAGATCTGAGTGTACGTGGGGTCTCTCATGCCTCATGGCCCTTCTCCTGCACTCTCAGCACAGCTGTGCCCTCACTTTCTGGACCTTGCTGAGACTGTTGACTTGCCTCTGATCTGTGAAGGAGAGAATATTGTCCTTTGGGAATCCCACGTGTGTGTGTCACCCCTGAGACAGAGCACTTCCCTCTTTCATTTTTAAGTAGGCAGATGGAGTGACATCCCTGCCAGAAGGGACATTTCACCCCTGCAGTCCCCACCCCTCTGGCATTTTCTCTCTGCACAAATCACTACAAGTTCACTTGGTGCCAAGAAAGACTCAAACCCATTTAAACTGTCCAGCCTTAAGAGTTCCATGAGAAAGTGATTCGTCTACTTACAGTGAACTTCATTTTGATGGTAGGCCAGGCAAGCTCTGCTGCTAATTGATGTGTACTCTTAGTTTTTATACATAATACCCCAAAGTTGAATGTGAAAATGGGTTTGCCTTACTGGCAGGTGCCCTGTGTTCACAGAATCATGACGGGTTTCCTGGGGAAGTGCTCTGATAAGAGGAGGCTTTGATAGCAGCCTGATTGAATTCATTGCGTACAGGGAGATGAAAGAAAACTGGTCCTGGTAAGTCCAAGGTATTTAACAGTGACTTTTAAATAATCATCAGCACCACAGAACAGATTCCCAGTGAACTTGTAATGACACTTTGTGCCTACATGGCAAAGGACTCGGCCTGACGTCGTACCTATAACCAAAACCACATTCAAATCACTGCAGGTGATCATTGAGCTGGTTCTAAATCACAGAAATTCCTGAGTTCTGTTGTTGACCTTCCTTTCTGAGCTCATTCAGTCAGGACAGGCCCCTGTATCTTCACAGAGCCTGATTATGGACCAAGGGCTGATTTGAGAAGGGGACCATATACTGGAGGTAACAAAGGTGTAAGGCAGGAGCAGTGACATCAGGCATTTTATGTCAACTGTTATTTGGGAAGTAGGTTTTAATCTTTCTCTGCATTTGATAATGCTGTACAGAGCCACGGCCCAGGAGCTTCTGGTAATTTGGGTTTGTTTCTTCACTGTGCCTGTTCCAGAGGCAGCACTGCCAGAGGAGCTCATTTCTTGACCCCCAGAGTGCTCTGTATTCGACTGTCAGTCCCTGTGTCACTCTAAACTGATGTCTCTGAGCACAGCTCTCCCCTGCCATCCATTCCTCAGGGTCATTGTTGCAGTTGTCACTGGAAAAGCCAGGGAATCTTACTTTCTTTGAGAAGAGAAGGCTCAACTCTCACTTCTGCTGGTGAGGGCCACCCTCTGTCCTTCTGCTCCTGCCTGATGCCTAGCTTGGACTCCCTGAGTGCCGAGGAGGTGCCAAAAGCTGAGGGACTTCCTATGACTGGTGTTTGTGCTAGATAGATTTGTATTCACCTGGATAAGCCAGAACGTCCTGCCCTTTTTGGTAGAAGAGGAAATAATCTGGATTTTAACATCCTGAGCAGCAGGGACCCCGCCTTGCTGTACCTTAGGAACAGAACAGCTCTGTAACTCCCAGAAAGGGAAAGCTCCAGGAAAGGAGACTCCTCTTGGCCTATAAAGGCAAATTCATTGCTTTGTCCTTATTTCTTTCTGCCTTTTGATTTTTGATGTGAGGCATCTTTCCCTGCATTAGGGAAAGGAAGGTGGTAGCTCTGCAAGCCTTGTTTGTAAGGTACACACCCCGGGGCTTGCCCAGCTCTCTGGGTGTGTGTCCCTGTGTTGAGAGCCCTGAAAAGAGCATTTGAAGGGCTCAAAAGGTGCGAAAGAGAGACAATCAAAATGTATTTCTGGGGGTGTTCATAAATAAAAAATGGCAAAGACAAACAAGTTGGAGTCAATATATAATGAAGGTCTTTAATTTAAAGTTCTGGTCAACCATTCATGTATTTCAGCATCTCCATCCTCAAGAAGGACTCTGGAAAGGGGAGATGTCAGGGAAGAAGGGCATGGGGGTTGGCTTTGGGCAGCAGCTCTGGAGCCCCCACACTCGGTTCAAGAAAGGTAAAGTTTTCAGGCCATTGCATTGCCATGACAATAATTCAGGTCCACAACTTTCAGGACGTCAAGTGTAGTACACGATCTGAGATTCAGTTGGGGTCCTTAACAAACAACAAAAGAAAAAACCAAAACCATGAGATGCTGGCTTAGATATTGTTGAGTGATCTGTGCATTTGTAGACAGCCTTTAATACCTGGCAGACTGCACTTGCCTTTTGAATCCCATTAAGCCCCTTCAGGTGCCAAAGCAATGCCCAAAGCAAAGCAAGCAGGGAGTAGAGGGAAATGCTGCCATGCTAGAGCTGAGCCTCAGCTGTAAAGCAGCTTTCCATGACAGGGTTGGAGACAATCAGCTTGCAAGAAGGCTCAGAATACTTTGATGGTGTTCAGGATTATCAGAGTAAAATTTAGTTCCCTTGGATACATTTAAAACAAATGGTTTTCCCCATTAATACAAAATTCTATTGCAAGTGATCAAAATGCAAGTAAGGCACCCACAGCAACTCAGCTTATTTATACCAGTCTAGAGCAGCTACAACAGTGGCTGCCATTCTACAGCGGTGTATTTTTGCTACTTGGTTTCTGTATGTGTCAAGTTGGAAGAGGACCCTTTGTGCAGTGGTCATAGGCCAAGGGAAAGAAAATGCTAGGCCAGTGGGAGAGAGAATTCATTTGCTTGCACTCACTCTGAACTTCATGGGTCATGTAGGTGGTGAGTCCGCTGCACATGGACACGATGTCTACTCCATAGGAGTTGAGGTTGTTGACCAATCCACTGGTGACAAAGGTGATCTTCTTTGTAGGTCTTCCAAGGCCGACCTGGTTCTGGACATCAAAGGACAGCATTCAGCAAGATGGGTGCCGGGACGCATTTCATGCCAGGCACGTGGCGAGTCGTGCAGTGACGAGCTGGTGCTTGGGGTGTGAGTGGCAGGTGCCTTTAGTGGTGCCTTTGCCACGGCACAGATCCCTCTCCCTCCCCAAAGGAAAAGGAACTGTGGACAATGGCAGGTGCAAGGCAAAGGTCTGAGCTGACAAAGGCGGGTTGGTATTGCAATGACTCTGAAGGCCTTGGAAGGACTGCCACGCCAAAAGCATTGGTGGCCTTGAAGGGCTGCTGAGAGAAAGGGTTTCTCAGCAAACCACAGAGCTCAGGTTGCTGAGAGAAAGCGCAGCTGACAGAGGGAAGGTGACCCCCCTCCTTCCTTGGGACAAAACATCCCTAGGGTAAATTCCCAAGCCGCACTGCAGTTGAGGGCAAGAGAGTCGTGCCACGAGTGGCAAGCTGGTCCTCTCCAACAGGAAAAAGCCCAGTTAAGAAATGTCCCCATGGACTGCAGCAAAAGACAGAGTTGGCAGGGATGGCTGGGATTGTTAAAGTGTTTCAAAATATGTGGAATATGATCGCAGTGCCCACTTCACTCTGCTTTCTTCTCACGGGCAAGCAAGGAGTTGAAAGCAGCTTCAGGGTACTCTGACATGAACCTTAAGACAAGCAAGCTTGGAATTACAGTTAAAGCTACATCTTTTTGCCTGTGCCTTTACTGTGGTCATTCTCCTGTTTTTCTTAGCCTCTCATGGTCTTCTTGTGCTTTAAAGCCTGGAATTTTTTAAGTACTCCCTTCTCAGTCTTCAAGGCAAGCCAGTGTCTACCAACAGTGAGTGTGCTAAACGCTGAGGTCATTTTTAAAATGCCAGTTCGGTGGGTTGAACTCATGCTAATATGGCATAAGGTTCTTTTGAAAAAGATTGAAAGCTTATTTAAACTTATTGAAACTCTCCATACTGCAAGATTTGTCATTCCTGAATTAGACGTGCAGGAAAAAA